>NC_052517.1:1571675-1616334 GCF_014356525.2 Nilaparvata lugens | reverse complement strand
CAGCTCAATAATTATTTTCATGATTTATATTTTGTAAATTCATCTATGATTTTGCTGCATTGTAAGCTATTGTATATAAGTGTATAAGCCAGTATATATTGTAATCTACATAAATAAAGTACTGAATCAATCATCCTTTCTCTCTCTCTTTCACTCTCTCTCTTTCATCCTTTCTGTCTCTCTATCTCTTTGATCTCTCTCTCTATCTCTCTCTCATTCAAAGCTCCACCAAAGCTCTGTCCAAAGCTCCGCCAACTTATGTAGATGCATAACAATATAATTATTATCTATAGTTATTATATTACAATTGGCTTTTTCATATCATATACAGTTCAATAATTATTTTCTTAGTCTATATTATGTAAATTCATCTATAATTTTGCTGTATTGTAAGCTATTGTATATAAGTGTATAAGCCAGTATATATTGTAATCTACATAAATAAAGTCAATCAATCAATCAATCAATCAATCAATCAATTAATCTCTCTCTCATTCTCTCTCGTGTGTTGATCAGTCTCTTTATCTCTCTCGGACGTGTGTTGACGGGAAGGATATTATTTTATATCATTTTCAGAGAATTATTTGTTGAAACACCGCCGATTTATGAGGCTACATTACAATACTATGTTATCCCATACTTTATATTATTGTATTTTTAATCTATTCTTCTGTCAATTTCAAAAAAGGGTACCACAATTCTATTTTATGAATAAAATTGAGTAGCTCTGAATTCATACATTCTAAGAATATAATAACCCAATTCAAATTGCAATATGAATCCTCTATATCTTCTTCTTTTGCGATCATTTCTCTATGATTTAATCTAGTTTAATCTAGTCTTAGGCCCAGTTTCACAAAAGCCGATCAAATTTTAACCGTGATCAACTTTACGAGAACCAATCTAGGAGGCTATTTGAAAAAGACGGCTACTCTGATTGGTTCTCGTTTTAAAATCACGGTTAAAGTTTAACCGGCTTTTGTGCAACCAGCACTTAGAGTTTATAATTATCATTATTCTATAACTTTGTTGTAGTTCTGACGCTGTGTTACTAGTAAATATTTGAAAAAAACACTTACTTTTGTTGGAGTATTGAGGAATGCATTTCACTCCTGAAGAGGAGGAGCTTCAGCAGCCTATATTATTCTACTAGCTGTCAGGCTCGCTTCGCTCGCCATATCAGGCGATATAATACTCCCAGGAATAGCTCTGATTGAATTAGCAGTGCCCAATCATTTTTTCCGCGATAAATGCATCTCAATCTTCAACTTGGTGCCAACCTAACAAAGTCAACTCAACTTAATGCCAACCTGACAAAATTATTAATTTAGTTACCAATTAACAACTGTTTCGAAGAGATACTCTCTCTAGATCATAGTTCTATATTAACATATGGTATGGACATTTTTCAATTATAATTAAGAGAATGGAATAAGAAGAATATACATGCTAAAAGACGAACTTAAAACCCTTAAAAACCACCCTTAGAGTTAAAATATTGCTAAAAGATTTCTTAGTGCGCCTCTAAAGGGCCAACTGATTATACCTACCAAATTTGAACGTTTTTGGTCCGGTAGATTTTTAGTTCTGCGAGTGAGTGAGTCAGTCAGTCAGTGAGTGAGTGTCATTTCGCTTTTATATATATATATATATATATATATTATATATATATATATATATATATTATATATATTTAAAAGTTTTGATTCTAATATTGTACTTTCATTTGCAGGTTTTACAATGGGCTGCCGGTGTAAAACGTTCGTAGATGACACCTTAACGAAATTATTTTACAAGTTGGGTTTACAAGTCGGCAGAACTCCAGGCTATTTCATTATTATACCCATCCTACTCACGCTATTGTGCATCACAGGGTAAGTCCTAAGCTGTACTTATTCTATTTTAGTGTTTCGAATGGACACGTTGAAGTGTCGGACCGGGCTGCTTGAAAAATCAGTCATTAGGTGATGTGAGAGGCCCTGAAATTGATCAGTTGCGACCTGAAAACTCTGACACCAGACATCAGCCAGCCAGGTCACACCATATTATTATTAAGACATAATACTTGAACATCATAAATAATTGACTGAGCGAAGTGAGGTCTAAGATTCAGTCGACGGTTTGGCATTTCTCTAATGTCTAAATGTTTCAAGCTGGGTTTACACCAAAGTTATTAACAAAATGTTAATAACTTAATCCTTTTAGATTCTATTAGATTGAAGGGAACTTGACAAACACATATGTTTATCATGTGTATGATAAGATATGTTCAATGTAATAGAATCTATAAGTATTATGTTATTAACATTTTGTTATTAACTTTGGTGTAAACGCAGCTCTAATGTTTGAATGTATGAATGTTTGAATGTTTAAATGTTTGAATGTTTATATGTTGCGTATTTACGGTATAGTATTTAACGCGGTAATAGACTTGCATGAAATTTGACAGGTATGTTCCTTTTTTGATTGCGCGTCGACGTATATACAAGGTTTTTGGAAATTTTGCATTTCAAGGATAATATAAAAGGAAAAAGGAGCCTCCTTTATACGCCAATATTAGAGTAAAAATCAGACTATAGAATTATTAATCATAAATCAGCTGACAAGTGATTACACAGATGTGTGGAGAAGCCAGTCTATTGCTGTATTTCCATAAGGTCTATAGTTTCAATCAGGTACTTGTGGATGAGAATACCGCGTGAGGTCTACTGTTCACAGAACTACTAGTGTTGTAAACTGGGCAATTTTCTTTGAATTTCATTCATTTTCTTATTTGACCGAACGTTGTAAGGTCTATGTTTCAACTCTGATTTTCTTTTGTCTGTCTGTATGTAACGCATTTACGGCGAAACGCGTTGATAAAATTCTATGAGATTTGGCAGGAATATTCCGTTTTTAACTGCGCGTTGATGTATACACAAGGTTTTTTGAGATGTTGCATTTTAAGGATAATAGATGAAAGGAAAAGGAATTTCCTCCATACTCCGATGTCACTATATCATCTCTACTCTGAAGATAGGATTAATCGGACTATAGAATAATTGACCGAGCGAAGTGAGGTCTAAGATTCAAGTCGACGGTTTTGCATTTCTCTTAATGTTTAAATGTTTATATGTTGCGCATTTACGGCAAAACGCGGTAATAGATTTTCATGAAATTTGACAGGTATGTTCCTTTTTCAATTGCGCGTCGACGTATCTACAAGGTTTTTGGAAATTTTGCATTTCAAAGGATAATATAAAAGGGAAAAGGAGCCTCCTTCATACGCCAATGTTAGAGTGAATATCTGACTATAGAATTATTCATCATACATCAGCTGACAAGTGATTACACAGATGTGTGGAGAAGCCAGTCTATTGCTGTATTTCCATAAGGTCTATAGTTTCAATCAGGTACTTGAGGATGAGAATACTGCGTGAGGTCTACTGTTCACAGAACTACTAGTTTATAATCAATCAGCTGACAAGTGGATTATTCATTGCATGAACTACACAGAATATCGGGGCACCGAGCTTCTCTCTCGTTATTATTATTTATTGATAAACAGAACACAATTCTCTAAAATGATCGTGTTTATATTTCACAGCTGGCTATACGTCATCTTATGAATTTCGGGGATGCGATATTTTGATTTTCCACAGAATCACTCGCTCACTTTTTACTATCCACAGACGACGAAAGTCTCAGCTGTTTCAGCCAAGGATGAATTATCTTTTTAATGTCGTTCAGCGAGTTTTCCCAAGGATGAGACCTAGTGCAATCGAAGTTTCATATCATAAACCTACTATGTTCCAAATTTCTTGAAAATCGTTAGAGCCGTTTTCGAGATCCGTTGGACATAAATATATAACCATATAAATAGCCAGATAACCAGATAAAAAAATATAAACAGAATTCACTCGCTTAATATAATAGGATATGCACTATTAGTAGGGAAAGGAATTTCCTCCATTCTCCCATATCAATATACATATTATCATAGAGAAACAATAGCATAAGTAGATATCCCATGGTATAGGGCGATTATGTCGCAACTTTTACTGTTATCTCAAGCCGATTACTGTCGATTTTTACTGTTTTGACCGGGTAAGAGTGTATGAACGGCACGATATGAGAGACTACCAGCGTCATAAAGCTTCACAGGAAAGAACTACGTGGACTATCGGCTTGAGATAACAGTAAAAGTAGCGACATAAACGCCCCATGGTATAGGGTATCGACTTATGCTACTGTTTCTCTATGATATTATCATTTACTCTGAAGATAGGATTAATCAGACTATATAATTATTCATAATCAGCTGATAAGTGGATTATTCATTGCATGCATTACACAGATGTCTTGAGAAGCCGGTGAACAGGTCACACCAGATACTTGTGAATGAGAGAACTGCGTGAGGTCTACTGTTCACAGAACTACTACTACATTTGTTTGAATTTTACTTTCTGTTCATTCCACAATATTGAAATGAATTACTAAAGTTCTAAGTACAGATTCTCTTCAATTTTATTGTTTATTTGTCTGATATTTTCCATCTCTCTCTTGCAGATACCAAAGAATACAGTATGAAATGGACCCTGAATACCTGTTTAGTCCGGAGGAGGGCCCGGGAAAGACAGAGAGGGCAATCGTTGAACATTATTTCAAGATGAATTACAGTAGTAGATTCAATCCAACGCGAATTACTCGGGCTGGTATGTATTTACCATTTATTTATTTATTCATATACAAATTACTAATTATTGTTGTATCAATTATACACAACTCCGACTACTGTCTATTATTAGTGTGTTGTTAAGAGTGTGAGAGTGTTAAGGTGCATACAGATTTACGCGCCACGAACATGAGCAACTCACTTTCAATCAGCTGATGCCAAGCTTTTTATATCTATATCTTATACCATTTCTGTAAAAATACAGATATAGTCAGCTGATTAATGAGTGAAGTTTTAAGAAAAAATCAATTTTGCAGATGGAAAGAAATTAGAAGTTGCATTTGTTCAAATGCTAATTAATGAATAATTATTATTAAACGAAAATCCCAATTAAATGCTGTAAATCACCCCGAAGCAGAAGTCTTCTGGGTGATTTACAGCAAATTTTCTAAGACTTCTGGTTTGGGGTGATTTACAGCATTTAATTGGGATTTTCGTTTAATAATAATTAAATCAATTTTGATGAATATATTATGTTTTGATCTAAAATATCTTGCGATTGTTACAGTTCAAATAAATATCAATTCAATTTATATTATATCGAAATATATTAAATCGAACTCAATTCAAATTATAAATCCCTTTGGGTGTAATTTTGTGCTTCACAATCTGAGACCAGGCGCTCTATCTCATATAGATTTCCAGGCACACCTGACAACAATGATCCTTGTATTTTGGAAAACACCTTATTATTAGCTTCAATCATTATCACCAACTCCATTGTAATCATATTTACACTCCGTACAATGATATAAGTTCATGTTCTATGAAAATCACCCGTTAGATGTACATAGTGCCGGTTGCACAAAAACCGGTTAAATTTTAATCGTGATTAATTCCACTAGAACCCGTTTCATCAAGAAGGCCTTCTCTGATTTGCTCTCGTAAAATTAATCACGGTTAAAATTTAAATCGGCTTTTGTGCAACCGGCCTCAATTTAGTGGAGAGGCGTGCATAAAGACACTTCAAGGATCAATATTTCAAATACTCATAGGTTTTGATACGATCATCGGATGTCATCATAAGTCAAAATCGGTGGAAAAATAGAAAATTCATCCTTGAGTGTGTTCAACTAGCATTTCAATAAAAAAATCTATATATTATTCTTTATTGATTGATACAATAAGCACATCATCAAAATGATGATGGGAGAGAAAAAATAAGGTAACCTTGTGCTATTCCTCTCCCAAATTTAGATAAGGTTACACATAGTCCCAAATAGGTTGAGTCTTGTAGTTGTTCACTTCACAGAATTTTCAGTCGTTAATTATTTTCACAAAGTAGATTTTTCAATTTAGATGCTTTGAAACCAAACATAGAAGAAATATTTCACATTATATAACATTATTTTGGCTGGTTTTCCAGGGCGTTTCGGGCGTGTGATCGTGATACCACGTGACGGCGGCGACAACCTGTTGTCCGTGGAGGCGTGGAGGGAGTTGAGAGATCTGGACGCCATTTGTGAGAAATGCAAGCATAGTGTTTGGGGAGGACAGAATCAGCTACAGATATGACGACATATGCGCCAAATGGGTCGACCACTGTTTCGAGAACGACATACTCAATTTGGATCTTATCATGGATGAGGTGAGAGTTCAATTAATATTCGCTGTGAAATTATATGGAAATAGTAGTAGTATAGACAAACTATAATATGAGATGTTTTGCTACAATACAGAGTGAGTTATTGACTAAAACATAAAAATCTCACCTCCACTCGCAGATCAGAGAAATCACTCATCTTCAAATGCTTATAACTCAAGAATAGGAGAGAATTTTGCCAATGTGATGACATATAGTGAGGTCCACGTTATAATGGCAGTGAAGAAAGATAGGAGAAAAACATTTCTACCTTTTCAAAATTGTAATACTCCACAAAGAAAATTTATACTATAGACTCCTTGCTCCTCCCTCACCCTACAATTTAAGATCTCCATCAATATATGTAGTACCCAGATTCAATAATATTTATGGTAGAAGATCCCTACATCATGTAATTCCCTACTTATTTAACAGACTACCTCCAAATATTCGTGATTACTCTAAGAAGGATGTAATGTTGTATCTCAATAATAACAGCACAATCAATTTATAAAACTAATAATATTACAAACGTACTCATAATTTAAGAAACGTCAAGTTAAAAAAACGACAGCATATGCTTACATTATTAGTATTTTTCAATTTTTGCTGGCAGAAGTTTTCTTTCATTTTTTACTTAAAATCTTTGAAGTGTAATATTTATTTTGTCTAAGTTTATTTATCTTTTGTAACTCATTTTTTTCCTGTAACTGGGCACCCGCCGAAAAACCTTTTGAGTTTGGCAGGACCCTCAACTGTTGTATTGTGAATAAAAATTTTGATTTGATTTGAAACGTTGCCATGCCAAGTCTCTCCATTTTGCCACTGACTGTACACAGCTGTTACTCAATTCATCCCATTAAATTTGATCTAATAATAATTATCATTCACTTGATAAATTAATCAAGAATAGTTATTTGTGCAACTAGTGCGCAAAGTGACAGTTTGCTGCATCGAAAGAAACGTTTACGCCCGAGCCGTAGGCGAGGGCGGAATGGTTTCTTGAGTGCAGCAAACGAACTTTGCGCACGTATTTCACATTAAATTTTCCTACAGTTACCATTGAATATGAAAAGTGGGTAATTATGGGTAAAATTGCCTGAATAATGTAGTAGTGTTTGAATGACGGGGGGCAGCTGTGTGGTGTGTGCTGTGGTGGCACTGTGCTGTCGTTGTCCTCCATTATAATATATACTTAATAATTAGCGCGTTGTGCTTCATTGCACCTCTGCTCACTATAGCAGCCACAGCAGTCACTGTTACCAACTTAATTTTTATTTTGCTGCACTGGTGCTCCATATAACCTACTAACTATTTTGTGTTGTCATGCTGCAAATCTGGAGTACGCAAAGTACTCACTTTGCGCACTAGTGCGGAAAAGTGATTCTTTGCAGCCTGCAATCAGTGCACAAATGGTCACTTTTCAGGGTATCTGTAGGAAAAATATATTTTTTCATAATTTGCTTCCATAACTGAGATCAGATTATTATTACAAACCTGAAATGGCAGCTAATTTGAAAAGCTGTGACACACCAATCTGAATTTCAAAACACAGAAATTGAGTTATTTTGTAGGTATTCTATTCCGATTTTATTTTTCGACCATTTTTGCTAAACTCCATGATGGATTTCATGAAAAATGCAAATCTCCCAGATTTGGTTGATATTGGGGGGCTATGGATAGAGGTTGACCTAACAAGTGTTGTGCTATAATATGCGACATTTCGCTACAATACAGGGTGGGTTATCCACTGAAACATCAAATCTTACCTCCACTTATAGATCAGGAAAATCACTCATCTTCAAATGCTTGTAATTTTCATTATATTTCATACTCTAAGGGCCGTTTGTACAGTCAAAGCTTAAACTGAATTCAGTCAGCTGGTGACTTAAACTCAAAATGAACGACATTATAACAAACGAGACCTGATATGCATTTAATCTAGATTAAAATGACGTTTAAACAAAATGTAACGGCTTCTAAATTAATCACGATTGAAATTTAACCGGCTTTTGTGCAACTGGGCCTCACTGTGCAAACGGCGCTAAAGGTGGACACCAACTACTGGAATGTGTTGGATATGTGTGTACACACATGCTCGTCAAGCATGTTGTGAGAGACTTTGAACAAAGTACAGCTGTTTGACAGCAGTTTTAAAAATGAAATAAACATGTCAGTTGACAAATGCTAGAGTGAGGTCCTCGTTAATGGTGACCGCTGTTTAATTTTTGTGATTTTGTGCTCAAAATAACATACTAAATCGATCCCAACCAAACATTTGATGACAGGTATGTTGGCACTGGACGTGCACTTACACCAAAAACGTTGCCGATCCTCTGTCTTGTCAATGCCTTCAATAGACGGTGGCTGAAACAGGTTTATTAACAAAATCCTTTGATCTGGCAAAGCGAGAAAGAGATAGCGCTATCCGCTTTGTTGAATGATAGACAAGGATAGCAATACCATTGTTAAACAAACACTGCCATTATAACGTGGACCTCACTATAGTGGTAAATATTGTAGGCTACTTCATCACTACTTATACTATGATATTATTATATGATTGTATTATAGAACTACTAGCCGTCAGGCTCGCTTCGCTCGCCATATCCGTCTAGCCAGGGGGCTCCGCCCCCTGGACCCCCGACTGGATCGTCCAAGAATGAGATCAACAGGCTCGCTTCGCTCGCCTGCATTTTTATCATGTTGGGACAATCCAGTCGGGGGTCCAGACTAAACGTCTGGCTAAACGGATATGGCGAGCGAAGCGAGCCTGACGGCTAGTAATATAATATTCCCAGGATTGAAGTAGCAGTGCCCAATCAATTTTTCCGCGTTAAATGCATTTAAATCTTCAACTTGGTGCCAACCTAACAAAGTCAACTCAACTTAATGCCAACCTGACAAAATTATTAATTTAGTTGCCAGTTAACAACTGTTTCGAAGAGGTACTCTATCTAGATTATAGTTCTATAGTAACATATGATATGGAAATTTCAATTATAATTAAGAGATTGGGAGAAGAAGAATATACATGCTAAAAGACGAACTTACAACCCTTAGAGTTAAAATATTGCCAAAAGATTTCTTAGTGCGCCTCTAAAGGGCCAACTGAACATACCTACCAAATTTGAACGTTTTTGGTCCGGTAGATTTTTAGTTATGCGAGTGAGTGAGTGAGTGAGTCAGTCAGTGAGTGAGTGCCATTTCGCTTTTATATATATAGATACTAATAATATTGAAGACACACTTGTCTTGTAAAAAAGGTCAAGATAGAAAATGTCTCGAGTTAATCAAGATATTTGTTATTTGTAGGTAGTGAATCGAACCCTGAACCTGACCTTCCCGATAATGTTCAACCCGATCACTTGGGACGCGCACACGTTTCCGGTCTACTTTGGGGGGACAGTGGTCAGTGATGATGGTCTCATAGTCAGTGTACCCTCTCTTCGTTTGTTGTTTTTGTTCTTCTTCTACTTTCTCTTCTTTTTCCAATCTCAGGATCAAAGGTAACTAATTATACTAGCATCTTTAACTATTAATACTTCTTCTTTTTCTTCCTTTTCTTCTTCTTCTTTTCCGCTTCATAATTTTCTCCTTCTTCTTTTTCTTCTCCATGTTGTTGACCTCATGCTCCTCCTCCTCCTTCTCTTCTTCTTTCTCTTCTTCCCATACTACTCCTCTCATTTAGTTTTTACATTCTATTATTTTTGTGATGTTATGTTTTGTTGTAATGTGCAATGGGTCTTACTAGACCTAGCACTCAATAAAAAATCAATCAATCAATCAATCAATCAATCTCATCTCCTTTAGGTGATGTTCTTCTTCTTCTTCTTCTCATCCTCGTCCTCCAATATCTTCTCATCTTCCTCCGTCTGTCTTATTCACCCTCTTCTCTACCTCCTCCTCATACTCCTCCACCATCCTCTTCCTTCGCTTTTCCTCCTCCTTCACTTACCTTTTCTCTTCATATTCACTCTCCTTCCATCCTCCTCATCAGTCTCCTTCATCACAATCTTCTTCTTTATTCTACGTCTCATTCTTTTTCTTTTTTTGTGTAGTTGAGAAGTTGATATTGTGGTAATTATTCATATTGAATGAAAAAGACTGAGAAATTGTCAAAAAATCACTGATTTATTGATAATTAGAAAGACCGGTTTCGGTTATTACTCCATTGTAAATCTCTGATAAACTCAATAAATCAATGGTTTTTTGACAATTTCTTAGTCTTTTTCATTCAATCATTCTTTTTCCTTCTTCTTCTGTTTAATCATCTCCATCATCTTTTTGGTAGAGAGTTAGTGGGGAGGATATTTTTAATATTCTTCCCAAAGAATGGACATTGATATGTCCAAAGCTCCGCCAATTTATGTAGATGCATAACAATATGATTATTATCTATAGTTATTATATTACAAATTGCTTTTTCATATCATATACAGTTCAATAGTTATTTTCTTAGTCTATATTATGTAAATTCATCTATAACTTTGCTGTATTGTAAGCTATTGTATAAGCTAGTATATATTGTAATCTACATAAATAAAGTACTCAATCAATCAATCAATCAATCAATCATCTTCTCCTTCTTTTTCTTCTTCATCTTGTCCTCATCCTCCTCCTCCAAATCCTCTCTTACTATGAATCCTCCTCTTCTCTTTCCTCCTCCTCATCACCATCATCTCCCTCTACTTTCCACCACCACATCCCTCTCCCTTTTCTCCTCCTCCTACTCACTCATCATCTTCTTCTTCTTCTTCTCCTACTCTTCTCGTTATTGTTCTTCTTCATCTTCTTCTTCTACTTCCTCTTCTTCACCTCTTCAGAGAAGAGTATGGAAAATAAGAAGATGTAGAGAAGGAGAAGTGAGAATAAGGAAGGCGACACGTCATGGCACCGCCTACTCGAACGTGATTGGTCGAGACGTTTTGAAATTGATGATTCTGAAAACTGCCACCAGATTGCAGTAACTACTGGGTCATGTTTTTTTCTCTATTCAACTTCCTCATCTTTTCCTTGTCATCCTGTGTTGTCTTTCTTCATTTCATCTTTCTTCTTCTCATTTTTCTTAGAAATCGAACAGCAATTGAGATTAACTCACTGTAGATGGGCTTATAACGTACTGACACTCATTATAGTTTATCTTTTTCACATGTTTTTATTGATTATTTTGTACCAAGTATTCTCTATTTGTTACGCTAGGAAGAAGCGTTCCTTGACGCGGTGCAATAAATTAATGTGGGTTTCATGATTTCTTTAATGATTTGATCAATTAATTTACTATTTCCTCTTCTTTTTATTAATATGACCACCTAATGTCTCTAAAAATATCCAAGGTTCCCTTGGAAAGAGACTGAATTTTTGCAATTGGATGTTGAATAATTGATCAAATAATATTGATAATTGATAATATTAATAATTGATAAAATTTTGCAAAATTACTCAAAAATTTCCAATTTATAGAGATTTGAGAGAAATATTTTTGTTTTTTATCAGTTTTTAAATATCAAAATTCAAAATTTTTAGTTTAGTCATTAGTTTTGGAGTGGAAATTGGACTTTTTGAAGTGAAAGTGTAATCTTAACCTTATTCTTTTTTGAAACATTTATTTGTAAAAATTTGGGAGAAGACAGTTTTGGGCTATGCCTGTTGTCTTCTCCCAATCATATTATATTTATTATAATTATGATTTGTAATTGTCAATGAAATGAATAAATAAATAAATAAATTTCTTTATCACTCGATCCCTTAAAGGTAGAGCCCGGGAGAACACCTTGATCAAATTTTATAGAGCCATGGCGATACCCACTTTGACTTACGGAAGTGAAGCATGGGTGCTGACAAGGAAGCTTGAATCAAGAATACAGTCAGCAGAGATACGACAATTTAAAGGATGCACGGATTCGGAATGAAAATATAAGAAGAGAATGTGATGTCCAACCAGTGTTGAGTTTGATAAAAACATATAGAGATAAGTGGTCAGATCATGTCCTTAGAATGCATGAAGACCGTTTTCCATTGAATGCCCTACTCCACAAGCCAATAGGCAGAAGAAGTATTGGTAGACCGAGGAAGAGATGGACGCCGGAACAGGCTTGAATAGCCTAATCTATGACGATGATGATGATAATTTCTTTAATTATGGACAGAGGAGCTCGCTGGGAAGAAGCTCTCTAAAGGTGCGTACAGACTTTCGCTCTGCTCCGCAACCGAACGTCACTCCAGCAGAGCGATTGATGATCGACCGGGGAGCAACAGTGGTTCGACCGGGGAACGCGAGAAGATCTAACATCTTCCGTAACGTTCATGATGGGTGCGTGGGCGGCGCGACTGAGTTTCGATGGTGGTACGAGGGCGGTACGAGGGAGGAGCGTGCTCGGTGCGGGTTGGAAGCGCGAATATGTGTATGCAGCTTTAGACACACTAGTTCTATTAATGTGATTTTATTCAATTGAGTCTCATCAATTAATGATTTGAGTGACTAATTGACTATTTTCACTAGTTTTGATCAACTGATTGTTAAATTTCACTTGCTTCAATAAACTAATTTCTCTAATTTTCACAGAGGAGCACAATGGGGAGAACTATTCCTAGACGTAGTACTTTATTTTGTTGTTGGTTTCATGATTTTTTTTAATGATTTAATCGATTTTTTCACTATTTTCACTTCTTTTTATTGATTGATTGTTAAAATAATTTCTCTAATTGTCCACAGAGGAGCACGCTGGGAAGAAGCGTTCCTAGACGCTGTGGGCGAGGCAGAGGACGCAGGTCGATTCAAACACATCTCGACATCGAGGTTCGCCTCACGAACCCTGGACATCGAGCTTGAGAAGAACACACAGTCTGTGGTACCTTACTTTGGATCCACCTTTGTTATCATGGCTGTTTTTAGTACTATCACGTCTATGATGTTAGACTGGGTGAGTATATTAACATGGATAGAAGATTTGTATCAAATTATGGTGTTGTGTATCGAGTTGAGATGATACTGTATCATACTGTGTTGATACTGTATCATGTTGTGTTGATACTGTATCATATTGTGTTGATAGTGTATCATTTATGATGATATCTCATGGTATAGGGCATCTTCAAGTTGAGATGAAGTTTTGTATCGAATTATGATGTTGAGTATCAAGTTGACATGATACTGTATCAAGTTGTGTTGATACTGTGTCATGTTGTGTTGATAGTGTATCATATTTTGTTGAAACTGTATCATTCATGGGGATATGATACAGATATTCTGTCTTTATCCCAGAGTAATACATGATATGCCATGGTTTGTAGAATTCATTCAATTTTGGAAGTTTTGTATCAAATTATGGAATTGTGTATCGACATGTATTGACATGATACTGTATCATGTTGTGTTGATACTGTATCATATTGTGGTGATACTGTATCATTGTGTGGTGATATGCCATGGTAAAGAACCGTTATGTTGCAAATGTTTGTGTTAACTATTATATATATTATATTGTTTTTTTTGTGTGTAGCGAAAAATAGCGTTCGCACCACGGGCAAAAATGTTTCTCCGGCTTTCAATCTTTTCTATTCCTCGGCCTACGGCCTCGGACTTGAAAACCCATTTCGAGCCGGAAAAATCTCTTTTTCTGCTCTAGGTGCGAAATAGATCATCAGCTGTTCTTAGTGAGAATTTGTGTGTATTTTTGGCTTCAAAATTCATAAAATAACTTAATTAATACAATGTGCAGTGATAATTAAGTGTAATATTTAACTATAATTCGGTGTTTTAATTTTTCTGAATTTAAAATTTGCATATCATATTTATTTTTGGACGAAAGTTGAGCTTGAACTTCTTACAGAAGAAACATAACCTATTTTTTGGACATGTAATCAAAATTTGGGAATAGAATAGTTTTTGGGCCAAGTCTGTTGTTCCTTCCCAATCATATTTATATGATTTTTATTGTATCCACGTATAAATAAATAATAATAATAATGATAATAATAATATACTATTTCATTCAATATGAATAATTACCACAATATCAACTTTTCAACTACACAAAAAGTATTGTATTGTATTTTAGATATTTTGTACTTTTTATGTTTTTAATTGCTTGTTTGTATTTTTTTGAAAGGAGATAAATTTATTTATTATTTGATTTGTATGTGACGTTTTAGGTGAGATCCAAACCACTGCTGGGACTACTTGGCAATATTTCAGCAGCTATGGGGACTGTATCAGGGTTTGGTCTAGCTGTCTATTTTGGAATACCCTTCATTGGAATAAACCTTGTTTCACCCCTACTTATGTGCAGTAAGTTTATTAATTTATATTAAAACTTTCAAAAATTATAGATAAAATGTCTTTAGTAAGGTCCACATTATAATGGCAGTATATGATTAACATTGGTGTTGCTATCCTTGTCTATCATTCCACAAAGCAGATAGCTCGATCCTGTTTTGTATCAAATTATGGTGTTGTGTATCAAGTTGAAATGATACTGTATCATATTGTCGAACTCTAATTGCTATAGTGAGGTCCACGTTATAATGGCAGAATTTGATTAACATTGGTGTTGCTATCCTTGTCTATCATTCAACAAAGCAGATAGCTCTATCCTGTTTTGTATCAAATTATGGTGTTGTGTATCAAGACGAGATGATACTGTATCATATTGTCGAACACTAATTGCTATAGTGAGGTCCACGTTATAATGGCAGTATTTGATTAACATTGGTGTTGCTATCCTTGTCTATCATTCAACAAAGCAGATAGCTCGATCCTGTTTTGTTTCAAATTATGGTGTTGTGTATCAAGTTGAAATGATACTGTATCATATCGTCGAACACTAATTGCTATAGTGAGTTCCACGTTATAATGGCAGTATTTGATTAACATTGGTGTTGCTATCCTTGTCTATCATTCCACAAAGCAGATAACGCTATCCTTTCTTGCTCCGCAACGTTGCCAGATCGTTTCTCAACAATGATCATTAATTAACAAAATATCCAATCACAATTATTATGGATATTAAAATATAATTGATTATTTCAAACAGTAATGAACAGTCAATATCACTTCAATTCAAAATTCAATTTATTAAAAACACACAAAACAAGACATAACAAAATAACAAAGAATTAAAAAACAAATAAAATACAATGAAATGTTACAAATATAAAAAGCTTCAGTTATACCAATCAATCATTTATTTATTTCCAAAACATAGTCTACATGAAAATGTACATGAAAAAGTCAAAAACTAAAAACTAACTTAAAGCTAAAGAGAAATTAGTGACTGTATAAAATTCATTTTTCTACCGTAAACTCGTTCATACTGTAGCATGCTAAATCCATCAAATATGCTCTCAGCAATTCCTTAAATTTAGATCTATCAGGTTCATGTCTTATGCAACCTGGGAGACAACCAATAAATTTTATTCCCATGTACGTTGGACTTTGTCTATATTTTTACCTGTACCAGCTATCTACTATAGAAGGCGGTGGTAACAGAGAATTGGCAACCATGCTCTCCTATCATTTCCACCGACGTATAATGTGAATTTCACTATATTGTGTTAAGTTAGCATAATATATTATAGATAATCCACTTAAATTAATAAATATAAACTTATTTAATCTAATCTATAATATAGTAAAGGAAAGAACTGGCTTATACAGGTAGGGGATAGGAAATTCACGAATGACGCATCATCACGTCTCAACTACTCAACTCATTAACTTCACATTTTGCATATACATTCTTAATTTACCCAGGATGGTTATAGGACCATTTTAAACTCTTCATGATTTTAGTAGATCAAGCTTTCAATTGGACCCTTGCGCAGCACGGGTTACCTGCTATAGTGAGGTCCACGTTATAATGGCAGTGGAGAAAGATAGGAGAACAACGTTGCCGAACTTCTGTATTGTCAATGCCTTCTATAGATGGTAGCTGATACAAGTTTGTTGATGTCATATTAACGGTTCATTCTCGTTTGAAATGATCAATTATATTTTATTAAGCAAGAATTAATATTCTTCATAATGAATTTTCATAATTAAGATGAAATATTTTGTTAATTAATCATCAATTCTACTTTGTTAAAAGACGATCTGTCAACAGAGCAAAGCGAGAAAAAGATAGTGCTATCCGCTTTGTCCAATGATAGACAAGGATAGCAATACCATTGCTTATCAAACACTGCCATTATAACGTGGACCTCACTATAGCAATTAGTGTTCGACAATATGATACAGTATCATCTCAACTTGATACACAACACCATAATTTTATACAGAGCAGGTTAGAGCTATCTGCTTTTTTGAATGATAGACAAGGATAGCAATACCATTGCTAATCAAATACTGCCATTATAACGTGGACCTCACTATAGCAATTATTAGTGTTCGACAATATGATACAGTATCATCTCGTCTTGATACACAACACCATAATTTTATACAGAACAGGATATAGCTATCTGCTTTTTTGAATGATAGACAAAGATAGCAATACCATTGCTAATCAAACACTGCCATTATAACGTGGACCTTACTATAGTCTAATCTAATCTAATCTAAGCTAAGCTTTATCTATTCTAATCTAAGGCCTTGTTGCACAACAGCCGGTTAAATTTTTACCGTGATTAATTTCACGAGAACCAATCAGAGAAGGCCTTCTTGAAAAGACGGTTTCTCTGATTGGCTCTCGTGGAATTATCACGATTAAATTTACCGGCTGTTGTGCAACCGGCACTAAGTCAATCTAATCTGATCTAAATCTAATCTAATCTAATTACAGGTATCGGAATAGACGACACGTTTGTGATGCTAGCAGCATGGCGGCGTACACCGGTCACCCTTCCAGTGCCTGAACGGGTGGCACGTACCTTATCCGAAGCAGCTGTTTCAATAACGATTACTTCGGTAACTGATATCGTCAGTCTGACCATTGGAATACTCAGTCCGTTCCCAGCTATTCAGATATTCTGTCTTTATTCTAGTGAGTATTTATACATTATATGCCATGATTTGTAGAATTCATTCAAAGTTTGGAAGTTTTGTTTCATATAATGGTGTTGTGTATCAAGTTGAGGTGATACTGTATCAAATTTTGGTGTTGTGCATCAAGTTGAGGTGATTCTGTATCATATTCTGTTGATACTGTATCATGTGTGGTGATATGCCATGGTAAAGGACCGTTATGTTGCAAATGTGAGTGTTAACTGAAGCCGATAGTCCTAGTAGTTGTTTTTAGATTATATATCATTCTGTTTTAATTTGGAATATAATTTATGGTATAATAATTTTGTTTTTATTTCTGACAGGTTTTGCAGTTGCGTTTATATTTGTATGGCATATAACGTTTTTTGCTGGCTGTATGGCTATTGCCGGATATGCTGAACAAAACAATAGACATTCTATCACCTGTGTAAAAGTCGCTCCTCTATCCATGTCAGGTAAGCTATCTTTTTCTATCTTCTTCTTCTTCTTCTTCTTTCTCTACATCTTCTTTTTGTTTTCCTTTTACCGGCTTCTTCTTTTTCTTCCTCTACATCTTCTTGTTTTTCTTTTACCGTCTCTTCTTCTTCTTCTTCTTCTTCTTCTTCCTCTACATCTTCTTCTTGTTTTCTTTTTACTGTTTTCTTCTTGTTCCTCTACATCTACATCATCTCTTTCAATATCCCTTCATCCCTCTCGTTCTCTGTATATCCCAATCTCTCATTCTCTCTGTCTTTCACATCCTCTCACTGTCACTCACTCACTCTCTCCTCTCTCTCTCTCTCTCTCTCTCTCTCTCTCTCTCTCTTGGTAGAGAGTTAGTGGGGAGGATATATTGAATATTGTTTCCAAAGAATGGACATTGATATGTCCAAAGCTCCGCCAATTTATATAGAGATGCATTACAATATATTATCTATAGTTATTATATTACAAATTACTTTTTCATATCATATACAGTTCAATATTTTTTCTTAGTCTATATTATGTAAATTTATCTATAATTTTGCTGTATTGTAAGCTATTGTATAAGTGTATAAGCCAGTATATATTGTAATCTACATAAATAAAGTACTCAATCAATCAATCAATCAATCTCTCTCTCTCTATTGTAAGATACATAACTTCTCTATTGTAACATACAATAAAGAAGTCTAATCTCATCTAATCACCTCCCTCTCTCTCTCTCTCTCTCCTCCTCTCTCTCGTCTCTCTCTCTCTCTCTCTCTCTCTCTCTCTCTCTCTCTCTCTCTCTCTCTCTAATAGTTTTACAGATACTTATTCCAATACAAATATTAGACTTGAATTATTCCTCAATATGTCAGACCATAGTCTATAATATTTTGACTACTTCTTATTCTTCTCTCAGTATCCTGTACATTTTGCCCTTCTTCTGTTTTGTTTTTCTCCTTCTTCTTCTCCCTGTCTTCTCATTCTCCTCCATCTTCTACTTCTTCTTCATTATCTTCCTTTCTCTTGAGCTTCATCTTTCTGCCGAGTTGGAGACTAGTAAGCCACGCCTCCTAGCCCCACCTGCTCGCTTCTGATTGGTCCAAAGTGGCTAGTTCTCAACTCTGTCACTAGATGCCAGTAGGTACTGGGTCAAAATATTATGTTTCATGTAGGCTATACTATAGTGAGGTCCACGTTATAATGGCAGTATTCGATTAACTTTGGTGTTAATTATTAATTGGTTGATTCATTCACTTGTTTGATGTTGACTAAATAAATATGAGAATCTATGGAAAGTGAGTAAGTTCATAAAAGATTATGGAATATTTCTTATCTAATATTTGTGGGATTTCTATTTACAGGAAAGAGGTCATGGCTGTATAGAGCTTTCTGTTCTGGAGGAATAAACCCCAAGGACCCTGACAATCCTATCGACAATCCAGAAAATGCACTCATGGCATTTTTCAGGTCAGTATTCCAAAGTCTTATCTGTTTTTCTGCATTATAATATCCAAAATAATGAGCTGAAAATTGTTTATAGTTGTATATTTTTGCAAATCTGATGGCATATTTATGTTCCTCTCGCCAGTACTAATATCGAGACACTGAGTTTCACTCGTTATTTTCATCCTATTACATTAAGCGAGCAATTTCTGTATATACCGTATCTGGTTATTTATGTTTTGCGAATCTCGAAAACGGCTCTAACGATTTCCTCGAAATTTGGAACATGGTAGGTTTATGATATGAAGATTCGATTGCACTAGGTCTCATTCTTTGGAAAACTCGCTGAACGACATTAAAAGGACAATTCATCCTTGGAAAACAGATGATAATTTCGTCGCCTCTCGATAACAGAGGATGCGTGTGCCTGTGTGGGAGAGAGACAGAATTATTTACAGCTGTGTAATCATAATAAATCAGCAAGAAATTTTATCTAGCTAGACAATTTAATAGATTTGATCAACATAATCTGATTTGTTGACATGACATGATGATCCTCCTAAACTAGATTATATCATAATATTTTCAAAATTGATCGTTATTTGACAATTTTCAAGTGATCAGTGAGTGTTATTTTGTTACTCAATTTGGTTTGGATATAATCTAAATTATAAATTTTCTTTTTTTGAATGTTTGAACAGAAAATTGAACCTGAATTCAAGTGTATGGAACATAACCTACTTTCTGGACTATTTATAGTGTATACATCAGAATTCTGGGAGGAAACAGTTTTGGGCTGAGCCTGTTAGTACTTCCCCAACCATTTTAAACAATTGTGTTCGGTTTATCAAAAGTCAATAAATAAATAACGAGCGAAGCTCGGTGCCACGTTATTTTCTATTTAAACAGAACACAATTCTCTAAAATGATCGTGTTCATATTTCACAGCTGGCTATACGTCATCTTATGAATTTCGGGGATGCGATATTTTGATTTTTCACAGAATCACTCGCTCACTTTTTACTATCCACAGACGATGAAAGTCTAAGCTGTTTCAGCCTAGGATGAATTATCCTTTTAATGTCGTTCAGTGAGTTTTCCCAAGGATGAGACCTAGTGCAATCGAGTATTTATATCATAAACCTACTATGTTCCAAATTTCGTGAAAATTGTTGGAGCCCTTTTCGAGATCCGTTGAACATAAATAACCAGATATAAAGAAATTGCTCGCTTCATATAATAGGTTAATTTTAAAAAGTTTGAGGGATTTAGAAAGTCGTATATATACGCGAAAATCATGCTGAGTCTAGTTACAGTCCGGGTCCTGTAGCTTTGCCTATCGGCGAAGGGCCATTAGTCTACAATACTACCCGTTCAAAAACATCCAACATCTTTGAAAATGTATCTCTCCATAAGCAACAGATGCTCTTTTGTATCTCCTCAAAAGCAACGTGTTGCATCCGAAATGATACACAAGGAGCTTTAATATATCTTTCCATAAGTAACAGATGCTCTTTTGTATCTTCTCAAAAGCAACGTGTTGCATCCGAAATGATACTCAAGGAGCTTTAATATATCTTCCATAAGTAACAGATGCTCTTTTGTATCTTCTCAAAAGCAACGTGTTGCATCCGAAATGATACACAAGGAGCTTTAATATATCTTTCCATAAGTAACAGATGCTCTTTTGTATCTTCTCAAAAGCAACGTGTTGCATCCGAAATGATACACAAGGAGCTTTAATATATCTTTCCATAAGTAACAGATGCTCTTTTGTATCTTCTCAAAAGCAACGTGTGCATCCGAAATGATACACAGGAGCTTTAATATATCTTTCCATAAGTAACAGATGCTCTTTTGTATCTTCTCAAAAGCAACGTGTTGCATCTGAAAAGATACACAAGGAGCTTTAATATATCTTTCCATAAGTAACAGATGCTCTTTTGTATCTTCTCAAAAGCAACGTGTTGCATCCGAAATGATACACAAGGAGCTTTAATATATCTTTCCATAAGTAACAGATGCTCTTTTGTATCTTCTCAAAAGCAACGTGTTGCATCCGAAATGATACACAAGGAGCTTTAATATATCTTTCCATAAGTAACAGATGCTCTTTTGTATCTTCTCAAAAGCAACGTGTTGCATCCGAAATGATACACAAGGAGCTTTAATATATCTTTCCATAAGTAACAGATGCTCTTTTGTATCTTCTCAAAAGCAACGTGTTGCATCCGATATGATACACAAGGAGCTTTAATGTATCTTTCCATAAGTAACAGATGCTCTTTTGTATCTTCTCAAAAGCAACGTGTTGCATCCGAATGATACACAAGGAGCTTTAATATATCTTTCCATAAGTAACAGATGCTCTTTTGTATCTTCTCAAAAGCAACGTGTTGCATCCGATATGATACACAAGGAGCTTTAATGTATTTTCTCATAATTAGCAGATGCTCTTTTGTATCTTCTCAAAGGCAACATGTTGCATCTGAAAAGATACAAAAGGAACTGTAATGTATTATCCCATAATTAGCAGATGCTCTTTTGTATCTCCTCAAAAGCAACGTGTTGCATCCGAAAAGATACACAAGGAACTTTAATGTATTTTCCCATAATTAGCAGATGCTCTTTTGTATCTTCTCAAAAGCAACGTGTTGCATCCGAAAAGAAACACAAGGAGCTTTTTGGAGTTACTTCCTTTTATCACAACACAGCCTATCAGCCGATATTCGTTCAACATGCTCTTTCAATTGTTGGTGATACCATAGATTAACAATAGCATAAGCTCCAGAGACCCTAGATCCCCTAGATGGAGGAAACTCCCTACACACAGATATTCTTCATGAATGAGAGAGTTGCAACGTATCACCATGGAGAAACAATAGCATAAGTAGATATCCCATGGCGTATGTCGCCACTTTTACTGTTATCTCAAGCCGATAGTCCACGTAGTTCTTTCCCGTGAAGCTTTATGACGCTGGTAGTCTCTCATATTGTGCCATTCATACGCTCTTACCCGGTCAAAACAGTAAAAATCTACAATAATCAACAGTAATCGGCTTGAGTTAACAGTAAAAGTTGCGACATACGCCATGGGATATCTACTTATGCTATTGTTTCTCTATGGTGATACGTTGCAACTCTCTCATTCATGAAGAATATCTGTGTGTAGGGAGTTTCCTCCATCTAGGGGTCTAGGGTCTCTGGAGCCTGATGTTTTTGGAAAAGTAAGAATATTACCCCGCGAACCATACCTTGTCTATATGCCGTTCCAAAGAACAAAGTCAAGAAGGCAAAGCTATGAAACGTGTACTGTGATTCATAAATTTTGATTTATTTCTCTCATTTTTGTAATAATTTCATTCTCAGTTATGTAGTTATCTGTTTTTGATTTTTGAAATAGTTGAATTGTTTTCCGCAGAGATACCCTGACCTACTACCTGAACAAATGGCAGGTGAAAATGCTGATTCTGCTGGTTTTCATGGCGTATCTGGCTGGAGCCTGCTATGGTATTACTTGCATCAAGGAAGGATTACAGAGGAGAAAATTGTCCAAGGCTGATTCATACTCTATTGAGTTCTATGATAGGGAAGACTTCTATTTTAGGGAGTTTCCCTACAGAATGCAGGTAAATATAATATCAACAATTTATTTTATATTTATCATCTAATACACCCAATCATACCAATCCTTCTCCTCCCCCTCCTTCTCTTTCACATATTTCTTCGTCTTCTTCTTAATCATCATCATCTTCTTCCCATTCTTCTTCTTCTTCTTCTACTTCTTCTTATTCTTCTTCTAAGGGTTGTGTGGCAGAGAGGACCAGGAGTCCTAATTTCGCCCTAATAAAGGCATATAATCAATCAATCAATCAATCTCCGCCTCCTCCTCATTCACCTCCTTATCATCCACCTTCTCCTTCTCATCCTCCTCCTCCTCCTCCTCTTCCTCTTCATCCTTCTTATACTCCTACTTCCATTCCACATCCTTTTCCTCTTCCTTCTCCGCCTTCTCGTCCTCCCCATCCTCCCCCTTCTCCTCCTTCTTGCACTCCTCTTTTTCTCCTTCTTCTTTCAATAATTTTTCATCTGCCTCTTTAATATTCTTTCCGCCTTCTCTCACCCGCCTCATACATCTTATTCCTCATATTTTATCGTTCTTCTTCTTTCCTTCTTCATCATTCTCTTCCTTTTTTTCTTCTTCTTCTGCACTTCCTCCTCCTACTACAGAGGAGAAAACTGACTCCTACTCAATTGACCATTAATTATTTGTTTCACGATAGGGAAAACCTCCATTTATTTCATTTATTCCATTCATTTTATTTATTTCATTTATTCATAGACAATAGATACAATACAGGTGAAAATTTATGGGGAGTTTCACAATGATTAGTTAATTATTTACTATAGTAAGGTGCAGGTTATAATGTTTGTGTAGGAAGATAGGAGAAAAGGGTTGCCAGATCTCAGCCTTGCCACCCTAACAGCTCATACTGCTATATCTCATGAATTATAAAAAATAGAAATAAAATAAAAACCTTAGTACCCTTTTTGAGTGATATCACTTGAAAATACAAGTATATTTTTTATCTTCATAATAGTATATTTCGCACCTAGGGCCGAAAATGAGACTTTTCCGGCTCTAAATCGGTTTTCAAGTCCGAGGCCGTATAAAACATTGGTAGCCGACTAAAAAACATTGATAGCCGGAAAAACATTTTTGCCCATGGTGAGAGCGTTATTTTTCGCCACACAGAAAAATAAACAATATAAATATGAGAATAATTGTTTATTAGGCACTTCCAAAAGCAAAACAGGAAGGTCATGGCTCTAGCAAATCAGAGGTAATCTGAATATCAGGAAATTGTCCAAGTATTTTTATTTTTTATTCTGATTTGTCTAAATAACCTAAAAGATTATATTCAATTATGTAAGAGGTTGAGTTTATACTTTTTATTCTTCCAAATGACAATAGATTATTATTATTCTAAATGTTTTGATTCTTGAATGATAAACACAAATAATGAAAAGTTTTTTGATCAGCTGTTTTAGCACACTTGAAATTTGGCCAATCTGAATGTCAACGTCAACAATGCTTGTCGTTGACTTCGGAAGTTTAGGTTAGAAGTTCTATCCTACTCTGAAAATCGAATTTGAATAGTTTATAATATATATCTTATCTGTATTTTATTCATCCAAATAAAATGATAGTATCTCATTGCAGAATACTTATTCAATTGTAGAAGCATAAACTGATTCCGTTTCATAAACCATTTTGTAAACACGTTCACATCAAATCAGAATCAGCTGACTTCAAGGTTATTTTACAGCCCTAGGGCCGCAAAACTTTTACCGGCCTGGTCAGAAAACAATCATTTTCGGCCTCCATATGACGCACGAAAACCAGCTCATTACATCCAAGTGGGGCGAAAAAGTGTTTTCATAACCTCATTATTTGGACTATTTTCTATCAAAATAAGGGAGAGTAACAGTTTTGGGTTTATCCTGTTGATTCTGTCCCAATCAGTAGTTTGATAATGTGATAGTAGAATGTGATAAATTAAAATGACATCAATGTTGAAACATGTTGTGATTAAATAATTTAACAAAAAGGGTACTGAGTTTTTTATTTTTCTTTCTATTTTTATTACAAGTAGCCCTATACAGAAAAGAGATAAATAACATGGCATATCAACTCATGAATTATTTAACTGTTCATTATTGTTGAAAATAGTCAATCATATTTCATCTGTCAATAAAAATATATTTTTTAAAGATGTAATAGTTAATTTCCATGATTGATATTAAATATTTTGTCAATTAGTTGAGCTTCTACATTGTTGATAAACGATGTGGCAACATCGCAATGCGTGAAAGAGATAGCGCCATCTGCTTTGTTACACATGATACAGTATCAACACAATATGATACAGTATCATCCCAGCTTGATGCACAACAACATAATTTGATACAAAACAGGATAGAGCTATCTGCTTTGTAGAATGATAGACATGGATAGCAACACCATTGCTAATCAAACACTGCCATTATAACGTGGACCTCACTATAGCTGGTAACTCTTGCTCTGGAAGGGTCTAATTGAAAACTTAACAAACTGGAAACAATTATAGATCTCAATTATCATGAAAACATAATCACGACAGTAAAAAAGTAAATTTGTATGGCTTTTATTGGTGGGGAGTCCCTTGCGGGAAGGTCCCACCGCCTGAATATATTATAATCTAAGCCGTCAATGGGCCTAACCACTGTCATACTTCAGCCGGGACCGACAGTCCCACTATCTCACGCCAGTGGGAGGTGGCCATAACATAAATCTTATCTTTTCATTGTTTCTACATTATTATTTATATCATAGCCTATTGTACTTCAATTATTATTCTATCAGATTCATCTTCTTCTTCTTCTTCTTACAAACAAGGATTAAGCTTTAACCTGTTCCGACTCACATCAAGCCAATTATTCAAATAAACATAAAAAATTCTATTATTGCCAACGCTTGCGTGGTCTGCCAACATCTCTTTTGCCTACTGGCTGATAATTATATACTTTAAATGGTATTCTTTCAGCTGACATTCTTTGAACATGCTCCCTCCATTGATGCCGATTCTCCGTAACTCTTTCATTCATGCTGCAGATTTTCAATTCTTTCCTAATATCTTCATTCCTGAAATGATCTCTTCTGTCACATCCCTTGGTTCTTCGGAGAAATCTCATCTCGGCTGCCTGCACTCTACTTTCAAGTGGCTTCGTAGTAACCCATGATTCACTACCATAGAGGAGGACTGGAGCGGCCATTACCTTATACAATTTCATAATTGTATCTGTTGTAGCTTTTTTACCCAAAGTCCTGCTGATATTTCCACATATCATTTGAAACTTTCCTATTTTCTTCTCAATATCTAATTCATCTTTGTAGCTAATGTCACTTCCTAGATATGTATATTGAGAAACTTGTTCCAAAACTGTATTATTAATAACAATTTTTGATCTGACCGGATATTTGCCTCTGAATGCCATAATTTAAAAATTCTATCAGATCAAATCAAATCAAAATTTTATTCACAATTCAAACAGTTGAGGGTCCTGCCAAACCCAAAGGTTTTTCGGCGGGTGCCCAGTTACAGGAAAAAAAATGAGTTACAAAAGATAAATAAACTTAGACAAAATAAATATTACACTTCAAAGATTTTAAGTAAAAAATGAAAGAAAACTGATACAAAATGCAAAAATAAAATAAGAAATATGCATCAGATTTTGATACTGAATTACAGTAATGAAAAAAGGGAAAAATGAAAATTAATTAGAAAGGAATGAAATAATAAGGGAAAAATTGTTTTACACAAGTAATAGTACATTTTTATCGTTGAGGCAGGCGGCAGTGACAATAAAAGGAAAATTTCAAATCTTCAGCCAGCAAAAATTGAAAAATACTAATAATGTAAGCATATGCTGTCGTTTTTTTAACTTGACGTTTCTTAAATTATGAGTACGTTTGTAATATTATTAATTTTATAAATTGATTGTGCTGTTATTATTGAGATACAACATTACATCCTTCTTGGAGTAATCACGAATATTTGGAGGTAGTCTGTTGAATAAGTAGGGAATTACATAATGTAGGGATCTTCTACCATAAATATTATTGGATCTGGGTACTACATATATTGACGGAGATCTTAAATTGTAGGGTGAGGGAGGAGTAAGGAGTCTATAGTATAAATTTTCTTTGTGGAGTATTACAATTTTGAAAAGATAGAAATGTTTGGGCGATAATGTATGATAGAATATTTGTAAGCTGCGTGGCTTGTATGGATCAATATTGTTAACATAAGGAATTCTGGTAGTTATACATTTTAATGTTCTTAGTTGTATTCGTTCAACTCTAGATAAAATATATATTTGATTCATTTATAATTGTATATTTTCCTGTTTTAAGGTAATCCTAAGCGGCCCCCTGAACTACAGTGACCCCGTGGTCCAACAGGAGGTGGAGAACCTGACCCGTACATTCGAGGCATCGCCCTACATCTCGACCTCCCTCTACACAGAGTCCTGGCTGCGTAGCTTTGTCTCATATGTCGAGCGAAATGCTGACTATCTCAATGTGTCTATCAGCACGGAACCTGATTTCATCAAGGCTCTACACGAGGTGGGTGGTTCGGAGTACACCTAAGAGTGTTCACAATACTCCCTCAAATCCTTAGTTTAATTAATTAAATTAACGTTTTGGTAGAGAGTTAGTGGGGAGGATATTTTTAATATTCTTTCCGAAGAATGGACATTGATATGTCCAAAGCTCCGCCAATTTATGTAGATGCATAACAATATAATATCTATAGTTATTATATTACAAATTACTTTTTCATATCATATACAGTTCAATAATTATTTTCTTAGTCTATATTATGTAAATTCATCTATAATTTTGCTGTATTGTAAGCTATTGTATATAAGTGTATAAGCCAGTATATTGTAATCTACATAATAATAAAGTACTCAATCAATCAATCAAATAACCATTCCTTAATTTCATCTAGATTTGGGAGATAATAAGTATAATTTAATAAGTATAAGTATAATTTGGGAGATAGTAAGTGAATATTATTATTAAGAGTATTGGTAAAAATCTAGTGTGGCGCACTCACACAACTTTCCTTGCCGTTATGAAAATTGATCACCTGACGCTAGTGTTTACGAGCATCTCAAGTCTACAATTCAAAGATTTGAGCCAGCTGGTGACAGGGCAATAACGCTGAGGACACACGAGGTCTGCTATATCTTCATAGTGAATGATTTAATAGAATCAACAGTTGCCAACAGTTTGCAATTGAAATAATCACATTTTCTCGGATTTCAAGCTTATTTTCAATTTTAGGTGAAAATGTTACTAAACATTAATTGTAGAGATTCTCATGCTGAATCTTTCTCACTCAAAATTTTTCGTTTAAATTATATCTGAAGCCTGATAATTGAAAATCTAAATCAGGCGGAGCTCTTGAAATTTTTACAGATATGGGACTTGTGGCAGTTGATAGAGCTTATCAATAACTATTCTAGTTGTAAATTTGATAAAAATCGTTGGAGCCGTTTTCGAGGAAATCACGAAGAACCCTGTTTTTGACAACATTTTCGCCATTTTAGCCGCCATCTTGAATTGCATTTGATCGAAATTGTTCGTGTCGGATCCTTATATTGTAAGGACCTCAAGTTCTGAATTTCAAGTCATTCCGTTAATAATTGGGAGATAAGATATCGTGTACACAGACACACATACACTCATACACACACACACACACACATACAGACCAATACCCAAAAACAACTTTTCTGAACTCAGGGGACCTTGAAACGTATAGGAATTTAAAAATTGGGGTACCTTAATTTTTTCCGGAGAGCAATACTTTCCTTACCTATGGTATATGGCAAGGAAAGTAAAAATAAACCGATAACATCAATATAATCTAATCTAATAACATCATAAACAACGCTAAAGTCTACTGTTTTAATATAATAATCTATACTATAATAAAATAAATAACTGGCTTATCCACGTAGGGGATGGGAAATTCACGAATCACGTCTCAACTACTCAACTGATTAACTTTTGCATATAGATTCTAAAGGTTCGTACAGATTTACGCGCCGCGAACATGAGCAATTCACTTTTAATCAGCTGACTATATCTGTATTTCTACAGAAACGGTAAGATACAGATATAAAAAGCTTGGCATCATCTGATTAAAAGTGAATTGCTCATGTTTGCGGCGCGTAAATCTGTACGAACAATAGGCTCAACTCACACTTATGCGACTCAGGTCGAGAAGAGACTGGACTCTAGTGGAGAGCATGTGTTTTGAAATGGTGACGTCGCGGAGACTAGAATCGACTGGTCTGAGTGTCACCATTTGGAAACACATGCTCTCCACTAGAGTCCAGTCTCTTCTCCACCTCAGTCGCCTAAGTGTGAGGTGAGCCTTGATTAACCGAGGATGGTTATAGGCCTAATTGCAATTGTTAAAGATTTCATTACATCAAGTTTTCAGTTAGTCAATAGACCCTTGCGGAGCACGGGTTTCCTTTTAGTCAGTAATAATTATTGCTCCTTTTCCGTGGCCTGCCTTCTCTTTAGCTTGGCTATTCAAAGCCACCCGTTTTCGTTGGAGGTGAAATTCAGTGACAAACTATGATTTTTCCCGTTTTTGTTGGATGTGAAATTCAAACTGTAACTTTTCTGTCCCTCTATTTCAGATCTGGCTATTCAAACCGAACCCGTTTTCGTTGGATGTGAAATTCAGTGACGATGGATCGCAAATAGTGGCATCTCGCTTCATGATTCAGGCAGTCAACATCAGCGACGGAAATGCCGAGAAAGACATGGTCCGCGATCTGAGACGAATCTGCCATGAGTCACATCTGAATGTCAGCGTCTTTCATCCCTATTTCGTCTATTTCGATCAGGTAAAACACTGTCAGCTAATCTCAAAAGTTATTCGTTTAGTTTTATTGTTAACAAGAGACTGTATTGGGCGTTTTTCAGGCATTTTCAGACGGGTTGGCACGGCAGCTAATCTCAAAAGTTATTAGTTAAGTTATATTGTTAGGGTGAGACCATATTGGGCGTTCGAGAATTAGCCAATCGTGGCCAATCACATTTCCTACATTTTATTACTTTCTTCCTAAAACACTTCCTAAAACATTTGTAGAACAAAACCCTTCATTCTCTTCCTAATGTTATCTTTATTCATAATGAATATTATATTATATATAATATATAATATATAATATATATATATTATATATTATATATTATATATTATATATTATATATTATATATTATATATTATATTGTGTCCACATTGAACAAATGTTCGACATACATGTTTGTTGAGGAGCTCAGGACAAACATTTTAAAAAGTTTGCACAATCATTGTTTGTCAAACAAACACTACTGTTTTCCAAACATTTTCAGAGCTGACAGCTGTAAAGCATAAAACCTGTTCTTCTCACTTACAAATATTTTTGTTTGGTGATGCGTCCACACTGGCCACAGGCAAACATAATAAAATTGCCCAAACTTTTTCAACAAACATATTTGTCGAACATTTGTTTAGTGTGGACATGGCTTTAGGAAATAGTTTCGTGATTATTTATAATTGAATGAATTAGCAGAGCCTGAATTTTCATGTATTTACTTTAGTTTGATACACTAGCTTATACTATTTTAATAAGTTTTTTGTATTTTGTTTCCAGCAAATAATTATATAGATTTATTCAGTTAAATTCTTCCAAAAAATTATCCTTTTTTTCAAAATAATTATGCCCTTTCCAAAAACATAATCAACTCTCTCATGATCTGTTGCAGTTCGAACTGGTCCGCCCCACCTCTATTCAGGCCATGATAGTTGGCGCAGTCATCATGATGATCATCTCCTTCATCTTCATCCCGAACATCCTCTGCTCACTTTGGGTGGCCTTCTGTATCGTCTCCATCGAAACCGGAGTGGCCGGCTATATGTCTCTATGGTCAGTCAACCTGGACACCATCTCAATGATCAACCTCATCATGTGCATTGGGTTCTCAGTGGACTTCACTGCCCACATCTGCTATGCGTACATGTCCTCCAAGGCTGAATTACCTGAAGAAAAACTCCGGGAATCCTTACACTCCCTGGGTCTTCCGATTTTCCAAGGTGCCATCTCGACTATCCTTGGTGTCGCTGCCCTGGTTCTAGCAGACAGCTACATCTTCCTAGTCTTCTTCAAGATGATTTTCCTGGTGGTATTTTTCGGGGCCATCCATGGTATCCTACTTCTCCCTGTGCTCCTAACCATGTTTGGACCTAACTCATGTGGCAGATCCAAACAACGCAGGGAAATGTCGGAGATTGAAAAGACATTTCCCCACCCGTACTGTATCCCCCACCCGAGTCTCACAGGTGCCCTGAATCATCCCTTAGCGCACTTCCAAGGGAAACAGCTGGGGGGACCACATCACCATCATTTCGGCGGGGTTCCGTTACATGGGTTGGCCGCAGACATACCTCCGTCACGTCTGGTCATCTCATCGTACAATGGTGATACCTGTGGAAAGTTTGTGTTGGACAAGGATCAAGGTCTGGGGACATCAGGAGAGGATTCAAGTGAGTCGAGCTCGTCTAAATCACATCCCCATCAGAAACAGGTCCCGAAGAAAATGGTGGCAGAAGATGAAGATGAGAAACAGCGCAGGAAGTATGTGGAGGGATGGCGGAAGTCTAGTGCACCGGGTCAAGGTCTTTCGAGGTCACCTGAAGGTCGATCAAGGTCGCCGACAGATCTTCAAGGGCATCCAAGGTCACAAGACTACCAAGGTCAAGCACATCAAGGTCATCCAAGGTCGTCCCTGAACGAAGGTCACCTAAGGTCTTCACAAGACTTTCCAAGGTCGTCCCCGAACGAAGGTCATCTCAGGTCTTCACAAGACTTCTCAAGGTCTTCAAATGATGGTCATCCAAAAGGAAGAGGAGTGCCCGAAGGTCATCCAAGGTCATCAGCTCAAGGTCACTCGAGGACGAATGGTGGCTACATGAGTGACGAGGACAGCTCCCCGAAATGGCGACCGCCACACCCGGCGTCGCAGCTAAATTTTAGGGCATCACGATCGCACCACTATTCGCCCAAATCGGGAGCAACACCTCAGGGCAGAAATTCGTCCTCAGCGTTTGTTGGAGAGAGTAGGTTTCCATGAGGGTTCCGACTGTGAGGTTCATGTCAAACTGTCAGTATGGATGACGTCATTAGTGAAGTCATTCAATGACGTCATCACTCCCCATTAAATGCTCACAGTTTTATTATTGAATCTCACTATGACTATAGAGAAAAGATAGCATAAGAAGACATGCCATGGTTTGTAGAATACCTTCAAAGTTTGGAAGTTTTGTATCAAATTATGGTGTTATGTAGCCAGTTGAGATGATACTGTATCATATTGTGGTGATACTGTATCATTTGTGTTGATACCATAGAGAATAGATAGTATGAGAAGATATGTCATGGCTTGTACAATACCTTCAAAGTTTGCAAGTTATGTATCAAGTTATGGTGTTGTCTATCAAGTTGAGATGGTACTGTATCATATTGTGGTGATACTGTATCATGTGTGTTGATACTGTATCATATTGAGGTGATACTGAATGATTAGTGACGATACCATACAGAAAAGATAGCAAAAGAAGACATGCCATGGCTTGTAGTATTCATTCAAAGTTTGTAAGTTTTGTATCAAATTATGGTGTTGTGTATCAAGTTGAGATGATACTGTATCATATTGTGGTGATACTGTATCATTTGTGTTGATACCATAGAGAATAGATAGCATGAGAAGATATGCCATGGCTTGTAGAATACGTTCAAAGTTTGAAAGTTATGTATCAAGTTATGGTGTTGTGTATCAAGTTGAGATGATACTGTATCATATTTTGGTGATACTGTATCATGTGTGTTGATACTGTATCATATTGAGGTGATACTGAATGATTAGTGACGATACCATACAGAAAAGATAGCAAAAGAAGACATGCCATGGCTTGCAGTATTCATTCAAAGTTTGTAAGTTTTGTATCAAATAATGGTGTTATGTAGCCAGTTGAGATAATACTGTGATACTGTATCATATTGTGGTGATACTGTATCATTTTTGTTGATACCATAGAGAATAGATAGCAAAAGAAGACATGCCATGGCTTGTAGGATTCATTCAAAGTTTGCAAGTTTTGTATCAAATTATGGTGTTGTGTATCAAGTTGAGATGATACTACTGTATCATATTGTGTTGATACTGTATCATGGTATAGGTCGTTCATGTACCAAATTTGAAACCGTTTATTTATATAACTCAAGCCGACTACTGTGTATTATTAGTGTGGCTTTTTAGAAAGTAGTCAAAGTTTTTAAAAAGTTTTATGTTTTTTTGTGAGACTATTTGAGAAAGTGCCTCGTTTTACAGTGACTCAAGTATTTTAGTTCTAGTGAATTTGAACAATGCTCAAGTTTATTAATTATAGATGTAAAAACTAATTAAGTATAATTTAAAAACTATTGTTTAACCTAAGTGAACAAAATGTGCTCAAAACCTCCTTGAATTGAGCTGGTAAGATGTAAATAAATATATTTATATCGATATGAATAAACAATGTTAAAAGTATTGAAATAAATCTAGCATAATTTTGTGTATTTAGTGTAAATGTTAATAAAACAATACATGGAAATTGAATTTATTCAAATGCTAATAGATGAATATCATCAATCTTGAAAGTATATCCAGTTGAACAGAGATCTATGGGTGAGCAAGATTACAGATAAAATATGAAGAAATAAAAATCTCAGTACCCTTTTTTTAAAATATTTTATCACTTTTTTTTAAAACTGAAGATATTTAGGTGATAAAATATTTAAAAAAAAAGGGTACTGAGATTTTTATTTCTTCATATTTATATTACAAGTAGCCCTATACAGGAAAGAGATAAATTACAGATAAAAATTTTTAGACTATTGAAAAATATGGTGAAATCAAGCTTTTCAACAATTTCTACTTTTATTTCTACGCTTTGGACAATTTCTAAGATAAAGTGGATTATTGACAACTAGTAGGTAACCCGTGCTGGGTAAGGAGCTATTTTAAAACTTGACAAACTGAAAACCTGACTCAACATAATCTTGAAGAATTGGAAATAGGCCTATAACCATCACCATTTGATTACGAGTCAATAATATAGTCTATACTAGCCGTCAGGCTCGCTTCGCTCGCCATATCCGTCTAGCCAGGGGGCTCCGCCCCCTGGACCCCCGACTGGATCGTCCAAGGATGAAATCCGCAGGCTCGCTTCGCTCGCCTGCATTTTTCATTTGAGCATTTTTATCATATGTTAGGACAATCCAGTCGGGGTCCAGACTAAATGTCTGGTTAAACGGTTTTTGCAAGCGAAGCGAGCCTTACGGCTAGTAATATAATATTCCCAGGATTGAAGTAGCAGTGCCCAATCAATTTTTCCGCGATAAATGCATTTAAATCTTCAACTTGGTGCCAACCTAACAAAGTCAACTCAACTTAATGCCAACCTGACAAAATTATTAATTTAGTTGCCAGTTAACAACTGTTTCGAAGAGGTACTCTATCTAGATTATAGTTCTATAGTAACATATGATATGGAAATTTCAATTATAATGAGAGATTGGAGAAGAAGAATATACATGCTAAAAGACGAACTTTAAACCCTTAAAAACAACCCTTAGAGTTAAAATATTGCCAAAAGATTTCTTAGTGCGCCTCTAAAGGCCCACTGAACATACCTACCAAATTGAAACGTTTTTGGTCCGGTAGATTTTTAGTTATGCGAGTGAGTGAGTGCCATTTCGCTTTTATATATATAGAAAAGAAAAGCGAAAGTGAGTGAGTGCCATTTCGCTTTTATATATAGAAAAGAAAAGCGAAATGGCACTCACTCACTCACTTACTGACTGACTCACTCACTCGCAGAACTAAAAATCTACCGGACCAAAAACGTTCAAATTTGGTAGGTATGTTCAGTTGGCCCTTTAGAGGCGCACTAAGAAATCTTTTGGCAATATTTAACTCTAAGGTTGTTTTTTAAGGGTTTAAAGTTCGTCTTTTAGCATGTTTCTTCTTTTCCCAATCTCTTAATTATAATTGAAATTTCCATATCATATGTTACTATAGAACTATAATCTAGATAGAGTACCTCTTTGAAACAGTTGTTAACTGGCAACTAAATAATTAATAATTTTGTCAGGTTGGCATTAAGATGAGTTGACTTTGTTAGGTTGGCACCGAGATGAAGATTTAAATGCATTATTTATCGCGGAAAAATTGATTCGGCACTGCTACTTCAATCCTGGGAATATTACATTACTAGCCGTCAGGCTCGCTTCGCTCGCCATATCTGTTTAGCCAGACGTTTAGTCTGGACCCCCGACTGGATTGTCCTAACATGATAGAAATGCTCAAATGAAAAATGCAGGCGAGCGAAGCGAGCCTGCTGATCTCATTCCTGGACGATCCGGTCGGGGGTCCAGGGGGCGGGGCCCCCTGGTTAGACAGATATGGTGAGCGAAGCGAGCCTGACGGCTAGTAGTCTATTTTATGCAAAATTAGAAGTTAATCAGTTGAGTAGTTGATGCGTTGAACATCATTTTTCAATGCCGTACGTCAATAAGCCAGTTCTTTCCTCTATCATAGTATAGAATGATATCTCAAGTCTCATCAATATAATTTCTAAGACTTAGTGTGGGTTGCACAAAAGCCGGTTAAAGTTTAACCGTGATTAATCCCACGAGAACCAATCAGAGAAGCCGTCTTAACAAAAAGCCTTCTCTGATTGGTTCTCGTGAAATTAATCACGGTTAGAATTTAACAGGCTGTTGTGCAACAGGGCCTTAATCAAGATTAAACAGAGATTGATAAAAAAAACTCCAGTGTTATTCAGTGTAAGTATGTGAGTGTTTGTATGAATGGATAGAGTAGAATTGAAATAAAATTATTATCGTTTGAAAAATGATCGAAATTGATTAATAATAATTATTCGAAAACACTTGACCTCTCACAACTTCTATCTCACTCTCACTCTCTCACTCTCTCTCTCTCACTCTCTCTCTCCCTCCCTCTCTCTCCTCTCTCTCACTCTCTCTCTCTCACTCTCCCTCTCTCTCTCTCTCTCTCTCTCCTCTCTCCTCTCTCTCCCGCTCTCTCTCTCTCTCTCACCTCTCTCTCTCTCAACTCTCTCTCTCCTCTCTTCTCTCTCTCTCTCTCTCTCTCTCTCTCTCTCTCTCTCTCTCTGATGGTAGAGAGTTAGTGGGGAGGATATTTTTAATATTCTTTCCGAAGAATGGACATTGATATGTCCCAAAGCCCGCCATTTATGTAGATGCATAACAATATAATTATTATCTATAGTTATTATATTACAACTGCTTTTTCATATCATATACAGTTCAATAATTATTTTTCTTAGTCTATATTATGTAAATTCATCTATAATTTTGCTGTATTGTAGCTATTGTATATAAGTGTATAAGCCAGTATATTGTAATCTACATGAATAAAGTACTCAATCAATCACTCTCTCACTGTCTCTCTCTCTTTCTCTCTCTCTCCTTCTCTTACAGACAGCTCTCATCAACTAACGTACGCTTTGAGTAGGAAAAACTGCACTCGGTTTTTCAGAGCGTTTTCCAACAATTTTCGCAGGTCTTTGAGGCAACACAGCAACCGGCCAATCGTTTTTCCAAATAGAGTTTTTCCATTTCGCCTCACAAACCAACAATCGCTTTTCCATTAGACACCTCTTCTTCTTCTTCTTCTTCTTCTTCTTCTTCTTCTTCTTCTTCACGTGATCCGTTCTTTTCATCCTCCTATTCGTTCTTCTACTGTTCTTCTCCCTTTTCCTCCTCCTTCTCTTCCTTCTCCACCTCTTCCACCTTCTCCTCTTATTAATCCTCCTCTAATCCTCCTCCTCCTCCTCCTCCTCCTCCTCCTCCTCCTCTCCTCCTCCTCCTCCTCCTCCACCTCCTCCTCCTCCACCTCCTTCCAATCCTACTCCTCCTCCTCATCCTTCTAATCCTTCTTCTCCTATTCCTCCTTCTTCACCACTTTCTTCTTCCTCCTTTTCATCCTCGTCCTTTTCCATCTCTTCCACCTTCACCTCTTCCTCCTCCTCCTTCTCCTCTACCTGCTCCTTCTCCTCGGTTATTGTTTCAGTTATCGTATTCTAGTAGGTAACCCGTGCTCCGCAAGGGACCAATTGAAAACTTGACAAGCTAAAAACTTGTCCCACTGAAATCTTGAAGAATTAATAATGGACCTATTAATAACCATCCTCGGTAAATAAATTCTATATATATATATTATATATATATTATATATATATATATAGTATAATATAAATATAAACTCATGTTATTTAATTAAAAATCCCAGTACCCCCCCCCTTGAAATACTCAATCAAAACATGCTTCTCAACATTTGAGGAGGAGGAGGAAGATAGGGTAATGGAGGAGGTTGAAAAGGAGAAGGAATAGGAGTGGTTAAAAGGAGAAATCATTCCTGTTCCCTTTCAATGGGATTGAATGGAGCAATTGGGAAATGAGAAGGAGATGGGGAACAAGAAGAGGAAGAAGAATAAGAAGAAGAAGAAGAAGAAGAAGAAGGAGAAGAAGAAGAAGAAGAAGAAGACGGAGAAGGAGAAGCAGCTCACTGACTAATGATAATATGATGACGAAAATTTTTTCAATCGAATAAGCATTAGGAATATTAGTGTTATATCTTCGACGACTTGAGATTTACTGTACAGTCAGCATTTCTCTACTTAATTACATTGATGCTTCCCATTTGATAAACTCTGCCACTTTGAAGTGATATCACCATAGTGAGGCAGCAGCTGAAGAAGCAATTGATGGATACGATATGAGACTAATTATTTCTGTTGCCTTCCAGTGGGATTAATAATGGAGCAATTAGGGAATGAGAAGGAGAAGGGGAAGAAGAAGAAGAAGAGGGAGCAAGAGAAGAAGAGGGAGCAGGAGAAGAAGATGATTGATTGATTGATTGAGTTCTTTATTTATGTAGATTACAATATATACTGGCTTATACACTTATATACAATAGCTTAACCATACAGCAACATATAGATGAATTTTACATAATATAGACTAAGAAATTATTATTGAACTGTATATGATATGAAAAAGCAATTTGTAATATAATAACTATAGATAATAATCATATTGTTATGCATCTACATAAATTGGCGGAGCTTTGGACATATCAATGTCCATTCTTCGGAAACAATATTAAAAATATCCTCCCCACTAACTGTCTACCAAATCCCTCGCTACCCTCCAAGAAGAGGGAGCAGGAGAAGAAGATGATGTAGAGAATGTAATAAATTTGATCAATTCAATGTAGAATTTATCATACCTGTTAGATTTCGTCTCATATTTTAGCCAGTCTTATGGTCGTCCATCTTGTTTTTGTAGCATTTGAATCTACCGCTGCTACAGTCCGCAGACAATTTTCTCACGTGTCATGCGATCTCTGACGTCACGGTTTCATTGATCGCTTGATCGATAGTAGCGCTAGTTGTCGTCTGCTTCTTTCAATGTTTTCTAGTTTAATATTCGTCTATAATTATTTGAATTGTATTTTCATTGTTTTTTGAACCTCCTTTGGTATACTTCAACAGGTACTTCAACCTCAACACCTTCAGTTCGCTTAATATCGATTTTATATTTTCACTTCATTCGTTGAGTTTGTGCTCATGACTGCCGTGGACGTCATGTTTCCGCTATTGGGCAGTTCCTGTCTCTTCAACCAGCTTTGGCAAGAAGACTCACTCTCTTTGTACAGTCATACGATGTAACATCTCAGTTTTTAACGCGTCCATCTTTGGAAAACTTTATCCATTTTCATCATTCATTATGTCCTAGTTTGTGTGCTTATTCAAGAACCATTCAACGCATTTTTCATCAGTGAACGTTTTTCAACCATATTTTCTATGAATTTAACTTACCTTTCGGGACTTTTCTACTAAGCGTCCTTTTTGCAATCACGCCATGCTTTCTGCGTACAACGTTTTTCAATTATTCATCATATTATTATTATGAACTGTAAGTAATTTCAACATGAATTCCACATGAGCTTTCAACAATCCTCAACATGAACTTTTGATTTATATTTATCACTTCAATTTTACTGAGCATCAGTACACATTTTTTAGCGGTCACATTCATTCTTCATGTATGCTCATAGGAGATACATTTTTCAACTTGGGAAGTCTTGTGCAAGTGCAGCTTACCTTATTCAACATTTCAACTCAGGAAATTTGCGCAAGTGCAGTTTGCCTTTCATTGTCAACCGCTACTCATTTTTAGCTACTCAGTCTTAGCTACTCATCAGTTATTTAGTCGAACTTTGTCAATCTCATTCTTACTGATGCCAGTGATTTCAGTCGTCAAGAACATTTTATCTCTTTTTCAAATATTTATTCACTGCAATTACATCAACGTTAGGACATAACCTCAAACATTTATTCTACTTAACTCATGGTGGAACCTTTTTTCAATTAACATTCAACCAGTGAAACTCATTCAATTTGTAAAGTGCCCATTCGTCGTTATACTCATTATCAATTTAATATTGGAACAGTCTCAACTTTCAATATCTCAACGTATTCAAGTCAAGTTCTCTTCCGCATCGGTCACCGTTTATCAGGATATAATCAAGATATCTTCATCGTTCAACTTCTATTAGCCCAGCAGCTGTCTGCAACTACAATGTACTTGACAGGAGTCAAGTTTCATCCTCGGAATTTGAGTCACCGTAGGCCTATCACTTTGGCAACACATCATTAATTATTCAGGGAAGTCTTATTCTATTATTCACATTTTTGTACTTACCCTCTCAGAGGCACTGTGTTTACTGGTAGTCTTCTTCCCATTCAATTTGTTCCTGATTAACTTTTATTCCTAAATAATAACTATTTAAATACTATCAATCATTCAATTTCTTTATCTTCTATTATTATTACTTATGTGTCTACATATAGTAATATTCCCCATGTAACTTGACATGCGTTAAGCTGTCATTTCCCAGCCCGCTTATGTAATACAATATGCTGAGCTTCGTCTCCTTTCAATATTGTATTTGGTATTTTTCAACCTTTTCTATTTTTAATTATTAATCGAACCTTCAGTTCTGGACAGACTTTCTGCTCCTTCTGCTTACATTATAGCCAAGTTGCTATATTTGTCCTCTTTCAGTGTACACAGTCAACAGCTTGAAAGCTTCAGGTACGATGGATTCTACCTAAACTGAATTCCTAGTTTTCATTTTTGTGAAATTAGGTTATTGTTCATATTCATATAATTTTCTGTATTTTCATACCTTTAAGATTACTAAGAATTTGCAGGACTTTTTATCTAGGTTTTTGTCTCTCGATTGATTTTATTATTCAGGTTAAGATTCTCATATTTACTATCATTTTTCAGTATTCTAAATTTTTATTCATTTTAAACATTGCTAAATTTGTACGTTCAATTCAATCTTTATTCATTGTCATTATTATTCTATTATTAGTTTCAGCATCAATATACTCTTTGTGTATTTCAACATTAACATTGTTATCCCAACTTTTATCTTTGTATACTCAATCTTTTGCGCTCACAGAGGTAACATCATTTTGAAACATTGTATCAGTATTCTTAAACGTACTAGCAAAAGTCTAGGTACAATAAACAACTTGAGTGCATTCCTAATTCTTTTTATTTTTAATTACAACTACATTAATTTTAAGCATTCCAATAGTTACATTCAAATATCAGCCTTACATTCGGATAATAAGAAACTTATTATCTATCATTTTTCAATTATTAGTCATCTTTATTGCACTACCTTTGTGCATTCTACTTGTGCTCAGACGCACAGTAAACCAGAGGTATTTTTTCGGATCTACACATTCAAGGTTTGTAAATCCGCTCATAGCAAATAATGAAAAGCTGTCAGTGCCTAGATCAGATATAGATCTCATCTACACACTTCCACACAGTCCACTACTTTGCAGATCGGCCTTACAACCCGATCTACTGACAGTCAACATACCTATAATATAAACATGAATCAGGTATCAATATCAAAGATATACGGTTATGATTGGTATCACAGCTTTGTACTGCAGGAGACAATGGTAACAGAGAATCGGCAACTTTGTAGCCCTATCATTTTTACTGACAGAGATAGATACAGTGAGATTGATTGATTGATTGAGTACTTTATTTATATAGATTACAATATATACTGGCTTATACACTTATATACAATAGCTTACAATACAGCAAAATTATAGATGAATTTACATAATATAGACTAAGAAAATAATTATTGAACTGTAAGAAGAAAGGGAAGAAGAAGAGGGAGAAAGAGAAGAAGAGGGAGCAGGAGAAGAAGATGATGTAGAGAATGTAATAAATTTGATCAATTCAATGTATTCAAGATAGAATTTATCATACCTATAATATAAACATGAATCAGGTATCAATATCAAAGATATACGGTTATGACTGGTATCACAGCTTTGTACTGCAGGAGACAATGGTAACAGAGAATCGGCAACTCTGTAGCCCTATCATTTTTATTGACAGAGATAGATACAGTGAGATTGATTGATTGATTGAGTACTTTATTTATAGATTACAATATATACTGGCTTATACACTTATATACAATAGCTTACAATACAGCAAAATTATAGATGAATTTACATAATATAGACTAAGAAAATAATTATTGAACTGTATATGATATGAAAAAGCAATTTGTAATATAATAACTATAGATAATATTATATGTTATGCATGTACAAATTTGGCGGAGCTTTGGACATATCATGTCCATTCTTCGGAAACAATATAAAAATATCCTCCCCACTAACTCTCTACCAAAACAAAGGAGAAGATGAGGAAGAAGAAGAAGAAGAAGATGTAGGAGAAGAATGTAAATAAACAGGTGATCTCTTATTTCGTTTTGGCCCCCCACTAACTCTCTACCAAATCCCTCGCTACCCTCCAAGAAGAGGGAGCAGGAGAAGAAGATGATGTAGAGAATGTAATAAATTTGATCAATTCAATGTATTCAAGATAGAATTTATCATACTTATAATATAAACATGAATCAGGTATCAAATTCAAAGATATTCGGTTATGACTGGTATCACAGCTTTGTACTGCAGGAGACGATGGTAACAGACAATCAGCAAGATAGATTTTTTTTATTTGTTCATTTATTGTATAAAATACTATAATCATAATACAATTATGACATTGGAGGAAAAACTAGGCTGAGCCTGTACTATTTCTCTCCAGAAATTTTGATAGAATGTTAATGTTGTCCAAAAGATAAGGTTATGTAATCACACACTGCTTCATAGATACAGTGAGATTGATTGATTGATTGAGTACTTAATTTATGTAGATTACAATATATACTGGCTTATACACTTATATACAATAGCTTACATTACAGCAAAATTATAGATGAATTTACATAATATAGACTAACAAAATAATTATTGAACTGTATATGATATGAAAAAGCAATTTGTAATATAATAACTATAGATAATTTATATTGTAATGCATCTACATAAATTGGCGGAGCTTTTTGGATTAATTGGAGCAATTAAGGAATGAGAAGGAGAAGGGGAAAAGAAGAGGAATATGGAGAAGGAGCGGAAGAATGGGAGGAAGAAGAAGGAAGAAGAAGAAGGGAAATGAGAATATTGAGAAGAAGTAAAAGAAGGGATAGAAGGAGAAGTGTACGTAGGGGAGGAGGAAGAAGATTGTGAATTAAAATGTTAAGATATTGAATCAGAGATAATACTATTTTATAAACTCTTAGAGACTTTAAAGTCTAGAATTGGATTTCTAGGAGAAGAAGGAGAAGAAGAACAAGAAGAAGAAGAAGAAGGAATAGAAGGAGAAGTGTAGGTAGTGGAGGAGGAAGAAGATTGTGAATTAAAATGTTAAGATATTGATTGGGAGATGATAATTATTTCATAAACTCTTATAGGATTTATAGTCTAGAATAGGACTTTCAGAAGAAGAAGAAGAAAAATCAGAATATGGAGAAGAAGTACAAGAAGGAATAGATTGATTGAGTACTTTATTTATGTAGATTACAATATATACTGGCTTATACACTTATATACAATAGCTTACAATACAGCAAAATTATAGATGAATTTACATAATATAGACTAAGAAAATAATTATTGAACTGTATATGATATGAAAAAGCAATTTGTAATATAATAACTATAGATATAATTTATTGTTATGCATGTACATAAATTGGCGGAGCTTTGGACATATCAATGTCCATTCTTCGGAAAGAATATTTAGAGGGAGAAGAGTAGGTAGGGGAAGAGGAAGAAGATTATAAATAGAAATGTTAAGATATTGATTGTGAAATAATAATTATTTCATAAACTCTTATAGAATCTATAGTCTAGAAATAGACTTTCAGAAGAAGAAGTGGAAAAAGAAGAAGAAGAAGAAGAAGAAGAAGAAGAAGAAGAAGAAGAAGAATATGGAGAAGAAATAGAAGAAGGAATAGAAGGAGAAGTATAAGTAGGGGAGGAGGAAGAAGATTGTGAATTAAAATGTTAAGATATTGATTGAGAGATAATTTTTTTATAAACTCTTAAGGATTTAAAGTTTAGGAATAGACTCTAAGAAGAAGAAATAATCAAGAGACAAGTACAGTGTTTATCAATTTATCGGATATAATATTTGTACAATAGCCTCTTCTTCCTTTTCCAATCGTTGTTTTATTGTTTTTGCTAACCTAATAAATAAATAAATTAAAAAATACATAATAGAACAAACAATACAATGGTTGGAAAAGAAGAAACAGGCCATTGCCCAAATGTTGATGAGGCAGATTATGACCCAGTACCTACTGGCATCTGGTGGCAGAGTTGAGAACTAGCCACTTTGGAAATCGTCTCGAACAATCAGAAGCGAGCAGGTGGGGCTAGGAGGCGTGGCCTACTAGTCTTCAAATCGGCCAGAAAGATGAAGTAGAAGAAGAAGAAGAAGATGATGATGATGAGAAGACGTGGGAGATGGAGGAGAATGAGAAGACAGGGTGGAGAAGAAGAAGAAGAAGAAGGAGAAGATGATGATGAAGAAGAAGAAGAAGATGAAGATGATGATGAAGAAGAAGAAGAAGATGATGAGAAGACGTGGGAGATGAAGGAGATTGAGAAGACAGGGAGAAGAAGAAGAAGAAGAAGGAGAAGAAGAAGGAGAAGATGATGATGAGGATGAAGAAGAAGAAGAAGAAGAAGAAGAAGAAGAAGAAGAAGAAGGAAAAGTCCAACTAAGAATTGTTCAAGTCTATTCACTTGTTTTTATTCTAGACTAGCCTACCCGGCGAACTTCGTACCGCCAAAAAGTCTATGTATCTCATGTCACACTTGACTTTTTTTTGGTGAATCATAAAATTTATCTGACATATTTTCATTTACATCTCAATACGGACTTCCTATGAGTTTAAAACTACCGTTTTAATACCAGTAAACAATTTTATCACAGAGTGACGTGTTATTACAGCTGGTAAGTTTAGATGATAAATCATATATCCAACATGATCTGAATCATGATGATATTCCCGTTCTACGTTAGCGCTCGGCCGACAATTCGAAAACATAGGTCTGTAAAAGGATTGAAATATAATTATTATTACCCCTCTATTAAAATGTCTGGTCAGAAACCATCCCCAATATTCACACAACATATTCCCAAGTTTCATGCCGTGCTGTCAAGTAGTTTCGAGTCTGTAGGGAACAAACAAACTAACACACAACAGACATTCATTCTTATATATATAGACTAGCAGGTAAGTCGTGTTCCGAA
>NC_052517.1:1533032-1571575 GCF_014356525.2 Nilaparvata lugens | reverse complement strand
CCTCAAAAAAACCAACAGCAGATAACCAACCGGCCTACAGCAACATCTACAAACCGAATGCAAGAAGATGCAAGTAAAACCACAACAATTCTACATGAAATATCATCGAATTTCAAATAAAATGATAAGAAGTCAAAGGAAAAACAACACTATCAAGCCAATTACACCTTCCTTAATAAATGTAAAATGGTATAGGACCTCGTGGCAACAATCCAATGTTTTAATTCCTTCCAGCCGTCAGAAGCCTGCAATAAGGAAAAGAACAATTTTTAAATATGTAATTAAATTATATACATCAGATAAAAAAGGACACAAGCGGGGATAATAAATTGAAATTGTTAATTACCTTTTTAAGAGAAAAAATGGAGCAGTTAGGTTAGTTATGAAAGTCGATAGCAAATTCTGCTGTAACATGTAACACTATGAATGTAGAACAGCGAACAGCTGACCAAAGCCACCAAATCAAATGATGTAATATCTGTTGAACATATGTTTATAAAAAGAAGTACTGCACCCAAAGAGTTTTTATTATTTATTTATTATATTTATTAATGTCGATATATTTATTTTATGTTTTTTATTTATTACTTTTAATTATGCACGTTTGTTACCTGAAAAGATTTAAAGTGAATACCAATTACCAAAACCAAAGAGCCATTAGCAAAAGAAAGTATTGTACCTGATGTATAGAAAATTATTTATATTAAGACCTAAGAAATACTATAAGATATAAGCCCAGAAGTTTATGAATCGAAATTATTGTCTAAAAGGAATCATTTATGAGAATTAGAAATGTGTGTAGTTAAGTTGGCAGCCCTGCAAGCGGCGAATTCAAAATACTGTGTTGTAAATGGTGTCAGGAGGAGTGCGTTTAGAAGTTTATATTTATGATATTTTTATGTGTGTTGAGGAGGAGAATTTGTTATTGTTTTTGATAAAGGTATAAAGGAGATGCAGCAAATATGACTGCGAAATGCGATAGAAGTAGGAGAGTATAATTTATAAATAAAGTATAGTGTATATCAATGTTTGAAGGGTGGGTTTTCATTAAAAACATTGTGATTCTCAAATATTTTATTCAAACCCAGGGGGTGTGTAACATCTTAAATCTGGGTAGATGAAAAGCCCTAACAGAAATAATAATAGGTCTAAAAATAAAGTAATTGGCTAATATCGCCAAGCAGATAATAATCAAGATAAGATAGCATCAGCTTGTTCTGGCTAAATGGTACAAGAACTTAAAAAGGATTTGAAGAAGTTTACTACTCATACAATATATTATTATAAAAATATTTGAAGATTGAGGTTAGATAGATGTATTCACAGATCGGTGACCTAGAGATCGATCAAACCGAAGAACGTAGAATCCGATCACAACCCCTTGGCAGAGCTTCATTGCAATCAGACGGTGTGCAATGTGAGAAAACACCCGTCCACGTGGCTAATTATTAGTTAGCATGGAATTAATATTAATATATATAATATTAACTAGCATGCAAAGAGCATAAATAAAAAACCAAATAAAAATAATTTAATGTATTCAGGAAATAAGAGTTACCAGGCGCATGAATACCTAATAAAATTTGCATGCAACAATAGAAAACGGCAGTTAATAGGCGGCAACTGTAGGCGATTCAAAAATATTTTATAATATTTATATAATTGTAGTAGATTTTGTGTAAAAATTTGTGTAATCTATGTTATCAATATGGCTCGAATGCAAAGAAATTATTAATCCTATAATCTAAGCGATATCTTGGCATTTTTTGTAAGATCTATTGAATTAATGGCGGAGGATTGAGATATTTAAATTTTATGCTAATTTGAAAGTCGGAAAGAGGATCTGTAAAACTTGAGAAGGAAGAACCAGCACTCGCCACAGACTCGCCAGCCAGATGCCACCATAAGAGGACCCCAATATTTTAGAGCGAAGGTACCTTATTAATAATTTTGTAAAAAGTTAAAGTTAAAGTAAATTTTAAATTTCTTAAAGGACTTCGTGATGCTATGTGAAGCAGAAGTCATTTTTCATTTTTAATTAATTTATAACCCCTTGGAGGAGACGATTCCGGTTACCATATTCCCGGACCACATGGAGTTGGATCGACATCGGCGGCTTACAAGAAGATTTTCGACACGTGAGTGATTTAAATTTGAATTTAGTGATGGGCGCCCTAGTGCTTCGAAATAATCTGATGATCAAAGCTAGCTCGCCGAAAGGGTTATTATAAATTGAGAAATTAATAAGAGTAATACTTGCGCAAGTAAAAAAAAAAAAAGTTAGTATTAAAGGTATTTAATTGAAAGAAAAATATATAGATCAATATTTTAGAAATTTCTATTTAATCAAAGAAGTACGAAATCTAGGCTATCAAAATATGCATACAATATTTAATTTTTTGCAATACAATTTGCGATAATTTATCATAGTTCTAATTCACTAGATGAATGGCTCTACCTATTCCGTCAGGTGCCGAATCTTGCACCCTGAGATAAAAATATATATTCGATACAAATAAATCTACTAAATACTAGAGATTTTAATATATAGATATATTTGGATATTTAGTGGCTAATTTATCAAGCTGATCTTAGAGCACATATTTATGATTGAATTATCCAAGCCGACAAGTATTAGCAAGTACATGTCACAGCTACATGCCAAAGATTGCATATGATTTCAAGATAAAGGCACATGGTAATTGTCGTGCCATAAATCTAGAATATAAAGTTAGCCTGTGATATTTTTATTGATTTCAAATATTGTTCTATTTTATATATATTTTTTATCGCTCTATATATTTTTTGCCTCGACTGATCTTTGCATTATTGTACAATATATGTGTAAAATTTTCATGGTGTGCAATTCATTTATATTCCTCATCTCTATAGTATAAGTATCATTTATATATATATATTTATTATTATTGAATTACAAGAGTTATTGGAGAAGCCCATATCTAGGCCTATCAAGATTTTTTAAGACTGAATACTATTAGAAAACCACGCCCTATTATATAAATCTCATGCTTTACCGACTGATGCCAAGCAGGAGGCTAATCGTTATTTTATATAAAGAATAACGTGACAAAATAGAATAATCAATGTAGAGAATCGGCATCGCTATTCTTCTATCTTCATCCACTGCCATTATAACTCTTGGACCTCACTATAGGCTAGTCGCCTATGGAAACATGGTTACAATAATATTATTTATAATAATTTTACAAATAATTTCGAATGTTACAAGGCATGATTTCAATATTATAGATGGAGAGAGAGTGAGTGATAGTGAGAGAGAGAGAGAGTGTGTGTGTGTGATTGATTGATTGAGTACTTTATTGATGTAGATTACAATATACTGGCTTATACACTTATATACAATAGCTTACAATACAGCAAAATTATAGATGAATTTACATAATATAGACTAAGCAAATAATTATTGAGCTGTATATCATATGAAAAGCAATTTGTAATATAATAATTATAGATAATATTGTAATGCTACATAAATTGGCGGATCTTTGGACATATCAATGTCCATTATTCGGAAACAATATTCAAAATATCCTTCTCACTAACTTTCTACCAAACGTTAATTTCATTAATTCAACTAGGATTTATTATAAATTGAAATATTGTATAAGTTTCAATTGATATTGATTTCAAGAGAAAGAAAAACAGAAAATTAATAAAGTAAAATTAGAGAGTGAGAGAGTGAGAGATAGAAAGAGAAAAATTTGTTCACAAATATAAATTCTGTAGAAGTTTTAATACATATGAAAATTCAAGAACAAATCATTATAATTAATCAAGTGATGTAATTATGTAATAAAATAGAATAGAATTATTGAAATGGCGTAGACTAATGGCGGTTAGACTAGACAGAGAGGGGAGAGGGAGAAAGAGAGGAACAGAGAAAGCGAGAGAGAGAAAGACTAATTTGTTGTCAGGGAATTAGAAGTTAACATTGTAAGAAAGTCATCAGTTGAACGAAATTTAAAGCCGTGATTCGTTTTCTGGTCTGCAGCCCTGGGCCATTTCCAATTCCAATCCCTTTTGAATAATTGCTACTTCCCCATTCTTCCTTCTCCACCTTCTTCTCCTTCTCCTCCTCCTTCCCCTTCTCCTTCTCCTTCTCCTTCAGTTCCTCATCTACCTACTCCTTCTTATCATGAACTTTCTTTTTCTCCTCTTCCTTCTTCTCCTCCTCTTCCTCATCGTCATCCTTCTCTTTCTCCTTCTCTTCCTCCTTCTCTTCCTAATCCTCTTCCTCCTCCTTCTTCTCCTCCTTTTCTCCCTTCTCCTCCTCCTCACTCTCCTCCTCCTCCTCCTCCACCACCTCCTCCTCCTTCTATTCCTCATCTACCTAATCCTTCTTATCATGAAACTCTCTACTACTCCTTCTCCTCCTCATTCTCTTCCTATTCCTCATCCTCCTCATCCTTCTACTCCTCCTTCTCCTGTTCCTCTTCCTTCTTCACCCCTTCTCGTGACCAACTCCATCTATTTGTATGTCTTTTGCCTCAGATAACTGATTTACGTTTTTTAATTTCGGCTCCAATTTCGATCTCATCACTCCACCTTATTCTTCTAGCTTTTCTCTCTCTCACTCTCTCACTCACTCTCTCTCTCTCTCTATCTTTCTCACTTTCTCTCTCTCTCGGGGGTTAAGCTGTAAGAGAGGGCCGACTGCGCCCCAACTTTGCTCTCCTAGGGCAAAATAAAGGCTATCAATTTGCACTCAAGAAATAGCATTATAGTGCCCTTTTTTGAAATTAATATGGTGATTCATAATGGAAATTATAAGTTTCTATAATTGTTATCGTTTCAAGTAGCTTTGTCAATCTCGATTAGTTAATTCGATGTCATTTAGTATAAGTCAATAATTCATATAACTTGCATTTTCTGTTGCAGATACCATGGCATCCATCAACAAGACCTCCGGCTTCTCTCCGAGACACCCCATCAGAAAAAGAGTGCCCAAAAAACTCCAAAAATGACGTAGGCTTAAAAATAGACTCTGAATAATCTATCCGCTAGACAATCAAGTCACATTTAATGTTAGAACTTATTTTGCACAAATTTTCACACCTGTGCAATATAAACCGTTACCACAAATACTCTGAACTGTTATATACAAATATAAATATTATGTAAAATATTTTCACAAATAGATGTAAAGTTTGGGGAACGAGTGACATAAATTTAGAGATTTATCAGCACAAATATCTAGAACTGTTATCTACAAATAAATTATGTGAATTATACAAAATTTACAAATAGATGTGAAGTTTTGGAAAAGAGTGACGTAAATTTAGAGTTTTATGGAAGGCGCTGGTCGCTTTCTATGTTGAACATTTGTTAAAATTTTTGATTATTGACAGTTTTGAAGTTTTTTAGTGACAAACTTGTGTGTGACATATTACAGATGTTGACGTCTGAACTATTTACACTTTTACTGTTGAACTGTGAAAACTGTTGTATGTTTTACTGTCGAAACGAAAAATGTGTTTGTCCAAATAGATGTTTTTGAGAGATCAAGACAAAAATATGAAATGCTGATACAAAAATGTTTTGTGTACGTAATTAGAGAGAGATAATATTGTGTGTGAACACAAGTGGGAAACGAAGATAGAGAACAAAAACAGGAAGAGTGGAATATTCTGGAACAAATTCAGGAAAGCTAGTTGGGAGAAGAGTTGTGGATTTTGAAACAGCATTGATATTCTAGGACCTGTGAGATTTGAAACGAATCTGAAGAGGGGAGCTGTGAAAAGAGAAGAATGGAACATGATGAAGAAGAACTCAGATGATAGCTTGAGAACAAGAAAGAGAGTTCAGAAATATTCGAGGAAATTTAGAACTGTTGAAGAGTACACTGGAGTAAAATTGAGAAGTTACAAATATTTTGAATTTTCAAATTCTGTTGTGTCGCTACGATATCAATCAAACAAGATCAAACTGTCAACTAATCAAACTATTTCATCAACTAAAAATCGATTACCATACACGTGGAAAGTACCAACATCTTAACAACGGAAGTTTAGAGATGTAGGCAATAATTGAAGCTTCAGAAACAATTTTCAAACATTTGTAACCATGTATCGTGATGAAATAATATGCGCCTACCCATCTCCAACTATTGAGGAATATGTTTATGAACAGAGCATACAAAACCCAAGTTCAACAAAGGGGAGTTTATTTTTGTAGTGGAGGTGATTAGAGGATTCTTTAATTTTTCCCTGACAAAGTGTGACCAAAACCTAGAACCATGGAAGAACTGGCTTCTCTTTTGCTGGTAAAAAGAGACGCAAGACGTCCATGGAGGCCGTATAAACGGAAACCCCCAACCACCTCTAATCCCACCCAACCATCCACCATTTTGTCTTCACTTTTGCCCAACTTCACAACTACCACAACAATCAATAGGCTAGAAAAAGAAAACCGTTTGACAACAGACACTGACAGAGTGGGGACAACAACAAAGAACTTTACAGGACTGCATAAAAGTGGGACAACGACAATCATTGATGGTAGTAGAGCAACGATGACAACAGAGAGCAGTTTTGATGGTGGCAACAAATTTGGTGTCCGGAGTGGGATAGGGAGTGCAAACAATGGGACAACAGGTTCTAACTGGTTTCTTGGTGGTGATAGACCGGTTACAACCAGTTCAAACTGGTTCCCAAGTGGGGAAAAGACTAGTTTCAGCAGTACAAGTCCGGTTGAAACAGGTTTGAACCAGTTTTTAGGCAGTGACAATGTGGTACCAACCAGTTCAAACCGGTTTGACAGAGTGGTGGAAACTGGTTTCTTGTCGTCGGCCCACAATAGTAGCGTCATTCTGGACGAGACCAACGACCTTTGGTGGGGGACTGTGTTGTGGGACGAGGTAGGGGTGGGAGGCGGTGATTTGGGGGGTGGAAATTTGAGTTGGAATGTGACGATGGACCAAAACATGACGACAAACCGGGACGGTGAAGATGACGGCTCTGGGGAAGTGGTTGCTATGGTGGTCACTGCCTTCCTGCTTGGACTCATCATACTAGCTACTGTGATTGGTGAGTGAAACTGTTACCTTTAACTGTTATTTTCATCTGTTACTTCTATTTGTTATGTTCTCTCACTGGTCAATTGCTATCTTATAAATGTTATTGAAACTTTAATTTGTAATTGTCACTTATATAAATATTACTTCTGATAGTATTCTTTCACTACTTTAACCTTAGATTGTTTTTTGTATCTTCAACATGTAACTGATACATTCCCATGTTTCCTGTAACTGAAATTTTGAAATACTTTCAAAATAATTAAATCATTAAAAAATTATTGAAAAGTTCAAGCTTTGTTAACGATTGGAGACAGAATTAATTGCAATCATTGTAAAAGTGCTATATTGAGGCTTCATCATTTTCTAGGTCCACAACGTTGCCACATCGTTTTCAACGATGTAGAAATATGATCAAAAATATTCCATCTCAATTATGGAAATTCATTATCAAATAATTGAAAAACATATCATCTTGATAATAATAGTTATTTGTATATCTAGAGTGAAAAGTGCTGTTTTTTCTCCCTGAGGGAAAAGTTTGAAGCCCGAGGTGAAGCCGAGGGCAGCAATTTTCCTGAGGGAGAAAAAGTATTTTTTGCTCGTGATGTACACAACATTTTTCCACCACCTACATTTTTATATAAACTGCTAATAAAATAATTTTTAAAAACGTATGTGACCAACCAAACAATGTGTTACAACATAATCTAAAAAGTAAACAGAAACAGCTGGCTTGTAATCACAGTTCTCCTCCGACAGCACTATCTGTCGGCTAAAGTTGTAACAACAATGACAGCCAAAACTACAGCTATGATGAAGTTCCCGTTTCAAATTTGAGTAGTTAATAAGTAATATTCGTTGGCTGATACTTTGAATAACATGGAATAAAAGAAAAAAATATATACATTTTTCTTAGTATAGTGATATGAAGTTTGTAATAATAATTTCAGCATACAAACATAAATTTTATATATCGATCAAATGTCTGGTTGAGGTATTGAATTTAGTTGGTTTAATGACTACTCTATATGCTTCCTCATCTGAGCTTAGACCTTCTGACCTATTCCAAATGATTGTACTTTTTTAAAATAGAGATGCTTCCCATGTTATTTAAATGGAGTCACTTTCACTCCCTAGGGAGTTTTTCTGTTTTTTACTACCGAGAGCGAAAAAGTGACACTTTAGTATTAGGTTTCAGGGAGTAAAGTAAGTACTTTTGACAGTAGGTGGAGGAAAACATATTTTTAACAGTCAATATTACATCAGATATACCGGTATCACCTATCCTCTATAGAAGGCAGTGGCAAGACGGAGTATCGGCAACACTGTTCACCCATTTTCCTCTACCGCAATTATAACGTGGACCCCACTATATTGTGATGGAAAAGAGTGTTATTGTTAGTTGGCTGTGATGCGATTATGGCCGGGTTGACATGCATTGGGGTTCCAGGTTGTGCGGCTTAATACATTCGCATGAATATTCATCCACGTGAATTGAGAATCAACCAGACTCGGTCGGATAATCTGATTGTGCCCTGGTTACTCTTGCTCGCTCTCTCTCTCTCTCTCTCTTCATCTCACTCTTTTACTTACTCTCTCACCTGAATCCTCCCTATATTATTGGCATATTCTTTGATGATTTGTTGATTTTAATTCAAGTTTGGGACTATTTTAGTAACTTACTCTGTTTTTGTTTTCATCATCTCTGTATCTTTCTTTCTTTTTCTCTTCCTCTTTCTCTCTCTCTCTCTTGCTCTCGCTCTATCTCTCTCACCTAAATCCTCCCTGTTTTATTCGCATATTTTCTGATGATTTGTCGATCTTAATTCAAGTTTGGGAATATTTTAGTAACCTACTCTGTTTTTGTTTTCATTAATCTCTGCATCTTTCTTTCTTTTTCTCTCTCCCTCTCTTTCTACTCTCTCTCTCTCTCCTGAATCTTCCCTATATTATTCAAATATTCTTTGATGATTTGTAGCTTTTAATTCAAGTTTGGGAATATTTTAGTAACTTACTCTGTTTTTGTTTTTCGACATCTCTGTCTCTTTATCTCTATCTCTCTTGCACTCTTTCCCACTCTCTCCCTCTCTCTTGATCTTTCTCCCTTGCCCTATCTCTCTTGATCTCTCAATATCTCTCTCTCTCTCTCTCACACCTGAATCCTCCCAATTTTATTCGAATATTCTTTGATGATCTGTTGATCTTGATTCAATCTGGGAATATTTTAGTAACTTACTCTGTTTTTGTTTTCATTAATCTCTGTATCTTTCTCTCTCTTTCTATTCCTCTTTCTCTTGATCTCTCTCTCTCTACTTTTGGTAGAGAGTTAGTGGGGAGGATATTTTTAATATTCTTTCCGAAGAATGGACATTGATATGTCCAAAGCTCCGCCAATTTATGTAGATGCATAACAATATAATATCTATAGTTATTATATTACAAATTACTTTTTCATATCATATACAGTTCAATAATTATTTTCTTAGTCTATATTATGTAAATTCATCTATAATTTTGCTGTATTGTAAGCTATTGTATATAAGTGCATAAGCCAGTATATATTGTAATCTACATAAATAAAGTACTCAATCAATCAATCAATCAATCACTCACCTGAACCCTACCTATTGTTTCGCATATTCTTTGATTTTTGTTGATCATAATTCAATATGGGAATATTTCAGTAAATTACTCTGTTCTTGTTTTTCTACATCTCTTTCTCTCGCTCTCTCACTCTCTCACACACACTCTCTCTATTTATCTCTCTCTCTCTCTAGGGTTTCGCGACCGAAAATACTCCACTCTTAATAAAGGCAATCAATCAAAATTGATTGACTTTGGTATTGCTATCCTTGTCTATCATTCCACAAAGCAGATAGCTCTATCCTTTCCTAGAGTAACACTGCACTAGATCGTTTCTCAACATTGTGGAATTTCGAATAGTTAACAAAATAGTCAATCTCAAAATCTCAATAGTTAATAAAAGTTGTGATTCAATAATTGAAAATAAATTTGATTGACAAATAAAATACGACTGATAATTTCAAACAAGAAAGAACAGTTGATATTTCATCGGATATACATGTATCAGCTATTCTCTATAGAAGGCAGTTGCAATGCAGAGAATCGGCAACGCTCTTCCTCTATATTTTTCTACAACTAAAATCCTAAACCAAATCCTAAATCATCAGTTTAAATAAGAGTTTAAATAAAATAGAGGTAGTGGGGAGGATATTTTTAATATTCTTTCCGAAGAATGGACATTGATATGTCCAAAGCTCCGCCAATTTATGTAGATGCATAACAATATGATTATTATCTATAGTTATCTTATTACAAACTGATTTTTCATATCATATACAGTTCAATAATTATTTTCTCAGTCTATATTATGTAAATTCATCTATACTTTTGCTGTATTGTAAGCTATTGTATATAAGTGTATAAGCCAGTATATATTGTAATCTACATAAATAAAGTACTCAATCAATCAATCAACCATTATAAAATGGACCTCACCTTGGTTATTCACTCAGTTATTTAAAATTGACACCTCTATTCCTAATATTTTCACTGTCTTTACAACGTGAATTTCACCAGAGTTATTTAAACGTGACCTTTAACGGCGGTTAACTCTCGACGCCAAATCTGTGGTCAACGTGACCAAAGTTTGCCAATAGCATGTCACAGCCAATACCAAACATGTCTGAAAACTTTTAATGGATTCGAAAACTTGACTACGGCAACCACTCTACACTCTGTGGCCTGTTCCAAGTACTGCACGTTCAATTACTATAGTGAGGTCCACGTTATAATGGTAGAGGAGAAAGATAGGAGAACAGTGATGCCGATAATCTGTCTTGTCACTGCCCCTTCTATAGAGGATTAGATTAGATTAGATTTATTATAAGAAAACAAAGATATTGTCAAATTTCACTAAAAAAGTTATTTAGTTATAAGTTTTTTAGTGAAATTTGACAATATCTTTGTTTTCTTATTATGGAGAGATTTCACGACATCACCATCAATTCTACTAATTAGATTAGATTTCTTTATTTATGTATGTTACAATATTCACTGGCCTATACACTAATTCAAATTAAATGACGATAATACTAGTTTCTCAATGAATTTCACAAAGCATAAATAATTAATCAATGAGAATAAATTAATATAGAAATGCAATTAGAATAACGATAATATAATAATGTAATGTAACTTCATAAATCGGCGGTGTTTCAACAAATAATTGTCGATTCTTTTAGAAGGATATAAAATATCCTTCCCATTAACACACGACCGGGAGAGAGAGAGAGAGATAAAGAGAGAAAGAGCGAGAGAGTGAGTGAGTGAGTGAGTGAGTGAGTGTGTGTGAGACAGTGAGAAGAGAGAGAGATAAGATTATAGTTAGATAGAAAGAGAATGAGATTATATAATATTAGTGTTAGATTTATTCAAAGATAGATGGGAAGAGAGAGAGAGAGCTGATCCCGCTATATTTGATGTAATATTAACTGTTATTCTTGTTTTAAATAATCGATTTTTTTTTATTCCTAAAGATAATTATATTCTTTCAATGATTAAATAATACATTTTTATGATTAACATTGAATATTTTGTTGATGAATTATATGTCTACATTGTCGATGAACGATCTGGCAGCGTTGTGGAGCTAGAAGAGGATAGAGCTATCTGCTTTGTTGAATGATAGGCAAGGATAGCAACACCAATGTTAATCGAATACTGCCATTATAACGTGGACCTCACTATAGCAATTAGTGTTCGACATACCGACAATATGATAGAGTATCAACACAATATGATACAGTATCATCTCAACTTGATACACAACACCATAATTTGATACAAAACAGGATAGAGCTATCTGCTTTGTGGAATGATAGACAAGGATAGCAACACCAATGTTAATCAAATACTGCCATTATAACGTGGACCTCAGTATAGAACAAGAACAACCACAACATGGGACAGTATAAATGGAGTATGATACAGTATCATCTCAACTTGATACACAACATCATAATCTGATACAAAACAGGATAGAGCTATCTGCTTTGTGGAATGATAGACAAGGATAGCAACACCAATGTTAATCAAATACTGCCATTATAACGTGGACCTCACTATAGAACAGGAACAACCACAACATGGGACAGTATAAATGGAGTATGATACAGTATCATCTCAACTTGATACACAACATCATAATCTGATACAAAACAGGATAGAGCTATCTACTTTGTGGAATGACAGACAAGGATAGCAACACCAATGTTAATCAAACACTGCCATTATAACGTGGACCTCACTATAGAACAAGAACAACCACAACATGGGACAGTATCAATGGAGTATGATACAGTATCATCTCAACTTGATACACAACACCATAATTTGATACAAAACAGGATAGAGCTATCTACTTTGTGTAATGATAGACAAGGATAGCAACATCAGTGTTAATCAAGTATTGCCATTATATCGAGGACATCACTATAACAATTAGTGTTCGACAATATGATACAGTATCAACACATCATGATACAGTGTCATCACAACTTGATACACAACACCATAATTTGATACAAAACAGGATGGAGTTATCTGCTTTGCGGAATGATAGACAAGAATAGCAACACCAGTGTTAATCGAGTATTGCCATTATAACGTGGACCTCACTATGGAACAAGAACAACCACAACATGATACAGTATCAACACAATATGATACAGTATCATCTCAACTTGATACACAACAACATAATTTGATACAAAACTGGATGGAGTTATCTGCTTTGTTGAATGATAGACAAGGATAGCAACACCAATCTAAATCATTTACTGACATTATAAAATGACCTCACTAGCAATTAGTGTTACACATACCGACAATATGAAACAGTATCAACACAATATGATACAGTATCATCTCAACTTGATACACAACACCATAATTTGAAACAAACTGGATAGAGCTATCTGCTTTGTGGAATGATAGACAAGGATAGCAACACCAATGTTAATCAAATACTGCCATTATAACGTGGACCTCACTATGGAACAAGAACAACCACAACATGATACAGTATGAACACAATGTGATACAGTATTACCTCAACTTGATACACAACACCATAACTTGATACAAAACAGGATAGAGCTATCTGCTTTTTGGATGATAGAAAAGTATAGCAACACCAATGTTAGTCAAATACTGCCATTATAACGTGGACCTCACCATAGCAATATTTGTGATCGATATACCGACAATATGATACAGTATCAACACAATATGATGCAGTATCATCTTAACTTGATACACAACACCATAATTTATTACAAAACTAGATAGAGCTATCTGGTTTGTGGAATAATAGACAAGGATAGCAACACCAATGTCAATCAAATACTGCCATTATAACGTGGACCTCACTATGGAACAAGAAAACCACAACATGAAACAGTATCAACACAATATGATACAGTATCATCTCAACTTGTTAAACAACACCATAATTTGATACAAAATAGGATAGAGCTATCTGCTTTGTGGAATGATAGACAAGGATAGCAACACCAATGTCAATCAAATACTGCCATTATAACGTGGACCTCACTATGGAACAAGAAAAACCACAACATGAAACAGTATCAACACAATATGATACAGTATCATCTCAACTTGATACACAACACCATAATTTGATACAAAACAGGATAGAGCTATCTGCTTTGTGGAATGATAGACAAGGATAGCAACACCAGTGCGTATCAAATTCTGCCTTTATAACGTGGAGATATGTTGATAAATCACAGCTGATTGGTTTTTTATTGGGACTTGATTATCCGTTGATTAGGGGAGGGAAAGGACTTGATTAAGTAATGGGACAATGATGGGACTTGATTAAGTCCCAATTAGCATAAATCAATGAGAGGGGCTTGGCTTACATGCCAGATTATTTAGATGCTAAATTAGGTGATTGTCAGATTTTTGCTTTATTATCACCAGTTCTCTTTCTCCTTCTCTTCATACTAGTACCACTTCTTCTCCTTCTCCTCCTCTCACTTTTCCTTCTTCTTCTTCTCCCTCTTCTTCTTCTTCTCCTCCTACTCCTCCTCTAATATCTCCTCCCACTCCTTTAATATTGTTTCCGAAGAATGGACATTGATATGTCCAAAGCTCCGCCAATTTATGTAGATGCATTACAATATAATTACTATCTATAGTTATTATATTACAAATTACTTTTTCATATCATATACAGTTCAATAATTATTTTCTTAGTCTATATTATGTAAATTCATCTATAATTTTGCTGTATTGTAAGCTATTGTATAAAAGTGTATAAGCGAGTATATATTGTAATCTACATAAATAAAGTACTCAATCAATCAATTCCCTATGGTTTCCATATCCCCTTTCTTCTTTCACCTTTTTCTCTCTCCCCACCAACTTCTTCTTCTCCCTTTCCCATCGTCCTTCTCTACCTGATTCTCACTTCTCTCCACATTCTTCTTCTCTTTTCATATTTTCTCTCCTCTTCCATAACTTATTCATATTTTATTTATTTATTTATCTATTTATTTATAAGGTTAGCAGAAAAAAAAAAAGAATCGGAAAAGAAAAAACAGGCTATTGCCTAAAACTTCTTCAATTTCCTAATTTAGTTTTAAATTGTCCAAATATTATAGGGTATGTCCATTCAAATTTCTACACCAAATCACAATCTAAAATATAAATTAGAATAAAACAAACAATTTTGAATTTGGATGGATTAATAATAAAAGTTTCTTAAAAACATGAAACAAACTATAAATTCACAAAATAAAGAATAAAAACACTTAAATTTTGAGCTCGAGAATATCACATTCACCATAGCTCTATAGCAGCTGTAACATATATTCTTTTTCCTCATATTCTTCTTCTCCTCCTCCTCCACCTCCTCCTCCTTCTCCTCTCAAAATCCATTAATTATCATCGCTCAAATGTCTCATACAAGTATGGCCCTTGAAAGCGGAGTAATTTTTCACTTTTTCAACCAAACAATACAGCAGTTACAACATCATAAAGCTCTCTAACTCATACCCCTTTCTAACTCTCACTCTCTCTCTCTTTCACACACTCTTCCTCTCATTCTCTTTTTCTGTCTTACATTCAACCAATCTCCACCATTGACTCCCACTATGTTCATCTCAAAATCTTTGATCAGTGGAATCACTTTTAATGATGTTTGAAAATCTTTGAATTTCATTTCTCTTTCTTCAATATTTTTGCACTTTTTCAAATTTCCAATATATTCTGGAACAGTAACTCCATCAGTCTCACTCCCTCTCACACTCACCCTTCATTGGAAGGGAACAGGAATGATTTGTCCTTTTAACCTCTCCTATTCCTTCTCCTTTTCAACCTCCTCCATTACCCTCTCTTCCTCCTCCTTTGCATTTTTAAATAAATCAGTTGAATTAATGAAATTAACGTTTTGGTAGAGAGTTAGTGGGAAGAATACTTCAAATATTGTTTCCGAAGAATGGACAAGTTGCGCCAATTTATGTAGATGCATAACAATATAATTATTATCTATAGTTATTATATTACAAATGCTTTTTCATATCATATACAGTTCAATAATTATTTTCTTAGTCTATATTATGTAAATTCATCTATAATTTTGCTGTATTGTAAGCTATTGTAAATAAGTGTATAAGCCAGTATATATTGTAATCTACATAAATAAAGTACTCAATCAATCAATCAATCACACTCACTCTTGGGAGAGAGTTAGTGGGGAGGATATTTTTAATATTCATTCCGAAGAATGGACATTGATATGTCCAAAGCTCCGCCAATTTATGTAGATGCATTACAATATAATTATCTATAGTTATTATATTACGAATTGCTTTTTCATATCATATAGAGTTCAATAATTATTTTCTTACTCTATTTTATGTAGATTCGTCTATAATTCAGCTGTATTGTAAGCTATTGTATATAAGTGTATAAGCCAGTATATATTGTAATCTACATAAATAAAGTACTCAATCAATCTCTCTCTCTCTCATCACCTATCCACAACTCTCTCAATTTCTCTCTCATTCTCACCCTTCCTCTTTCACTCACCCTGTTCAGCACACTTTTTTTCGGCAAAGCTGTTGTCTAGAATCATTACTCATTAAAAAACATCATCACTCATTAATCATTAAAGTTGGGAGCTGAAAAACATGGCAGCCTACTTAACTGTAATTAAGTGACTCTCTGAAAGCTTTTCAAGTTTCATGGATTTCTGTGTGTGAATACTTCCATAAGAACTAATGCTATTCATTTTCTGTCAATGTCTGAACACTCTCATAAAAACCAATGATATTCATTTTCTGTCAATGTGTGAACACTTCAATAAGAATCAATGTTATTCATTATCTACAATCTGCCAATGCTTAGTGGAAAGATAGTGGAAAGGTAGCATATTAAGATATCTCATATGATTTGTAGAATTCGCTTAAAGTTTTGAAGCTTCATATTTTAATATCGGGGCACCGAGCTTCGATCGTTATTTTTATTTATTGATAAACAGAACACAATTCTATAAAATGAACGTGTTTATATTTTAAAGCTGGCCATACGTCAGCTTATGAATTTCGGGGATGCGATATTCTGATTCTCCACAGAATCGCTCACTTTTTACTATCCACAGACGACGAAAGTCTCAGCTGTTACAGCCAAGGATTAATTATCCTTTTAATGTCGTTCAGCGAGTTTTCCCAAGGATGAGACCTAGAGCAATCGAATTTTTATATCATAAACATACTATGTTTCTAATTTTGTGAACATCGTTAGAGCCGTTTTCGAGATCCGTTGAACATAAATAACCAGATATAAAAATACAGAAATTGCTCGCTTCATATAATAAGATTATGGTGTTGTGTATCAAGTTGGGATGTTCCACAAGTTCCACAATATGATACAGTATCATCTCAACTTGATACACAACACCATAATTTGATACAAAACAGGCTAGCGCTATCTGCTTTGTGGAATGATAGACAAGGATAGCAACACTAATGTTAATCGAATACTGCCATTATAACGTGGACCTCACTATAGAACAAGAACAACCACAATATGATACAGTATCATCCCAACTTGATACACAACACCATAATTTGATACAAAACAGGATAGAGTTATCTACTTTGTGGAATGATAGACAAGGATAGCAACACTAATGTTAATCAGTGCTGTCATTATAAAGTGGACCTCACTATAGAACAAGAACAACCACAACATGATACAGTATCATCTCAACTTGATACACAACACCATAATTTGATACAAAACAGGATAGAGCTATCTGCTTTGTGGAATGATAGACAAGGATAGAAACACCAATTTCAATCAAATACTGCCATTAAAACGTGGACCTCACTATAGAACAAGAACAACCACAACATGATACAGTATCATCTTAACTTGACACACAACACCACAATTTGATATAAAACAGGATAGAGCTATCTGCTTTGTGGAATGATAGACAAGGATAGCAACACCAATGTTAATCAAATACTGCCCCATTATAACGTAGACCTCGTTATAGTGAAAATCACTCCATCCTATATGCATTCAAGTATTGATTTTATTCAAGCGAAATGCTATCAATTTAGAGAGAATTTAGCTGCAGTATAATTTATGTGTAACAGCAGACATCTGTCGAGCTGATTTACTAATGGCCGACCTAACAACTTTGTGCGTTTGTGCTTTGGACTTTGTGCTTAGGACTTCGTGCTTTGTTACTTGATCTTTGAACTTTGCAAGTTGTGCCTACTAACTAACAAAAGGGTCATTTCGAAATTAACTACTGAACTATAGTGAGGTCCACGTTATAATGGCAGTATTCGATTGACATTGGTGTTGCTATCCTTGTCTGTCATTCCACAAAGCAGATAACTCTATCCTGTTCTGTATCAAATTATGGTGTTGTGTCTCAAGTTGAGATGATACTGTATCATGGTATGGCTTTTCTTGCTTTATAGTGAGGTCCACGTTTTAATGTCAGTATTCTATCAACATTGGTGTTGCTATCCTTGTCTATCATTCCACAAAGCAGATAGCGCTAGCCTGTTTTGTATCAGATTATGGTGTTGTGTATCAAGTTGAGATGATACTGTATCATGTTGTGGTTGTTCTTGTTCCATAGTGAGGTCCACGTTATAATGGCAGTATTTGATTAACATTGGTGTTGCTATCCTTGTCTATCATTCCACAAAGCAGATAGATCTATCCTGTTTTGTATCAAATTATGGTGTTGTGTATCAAGTCGGAATGATACTGTATCATATTGTCGAACACTAATTGCTATTAGTGTGTTCCACGTTATAATGGCAGTGAATAAAAATAGAAGAATAGCGATGCCTATTCTCTGCATTAATTAATAATATTTTCCTACAGTTACCTTGAAAAGTGACGATTCCTGCACTGATTACAGAACGCAAAGATTCACTTTTCCGCTCTAGTGCGGGAAAAAATTTTTCTGCACTACAGATTTGCATCATGGCAACACAAAATAGTTGGTAGGTTATATGGAGGATTAGTGCACGAAAACAAAAATTAAGTTGGTAAAAATGACTGTGATTAGATTTAGATAAGAATCATTTCAATGGCTACCTACATTTATGATAAAATCCCAATCTAGAAATCCAAAACAAAAATAATTTTCATCTAAATCATAATAAATAATCATCATTTACGAATCTCATCATTAAATAATAAATAACAGTTCTTTTCTATTGATAATTATTATTTCAGCTCAAGAAATGAGAAAAGTAGGAAATATACATTATAAAATTCGAATTTGAGGTTAATGATCACCGTTCGATATTCATATAAATAAAAATAATAAAAAACATAACAATACTACAATAAATATTCTCTGTTGTCTATGCTTTTTTTATAAATATTTTTCAGTTTACTTTGAGCATTTTTTCTCGTTAATTTGAGCAAAAGTCTAAATTTCTGAATCGTGTTTCAGTAATTTTTAGCTGGATGAACAAACTTAGGTACGATTCTTCCCGCTAGGTCGCGCGCTTGTCGGTTCAGCCATTGCATCTCGGTTCAGCCAACAAGCTGTTGGGTGTATTTTGAATGTGAAGTTATGTTCCATCTGTACTTTTTCTGATTCTTGAATGAATTACATTGAGAACTTTGGCTAAGAATTTTCAACTTCAATTAGATTATTAATTTTTAAATGAATTAAAGTTGCCATTAATAACAGCATCACACACACACACACAAACATTTGATGGATTTCAGCCATCATTTTACCCATAATCGTTCAATCAACCACTTCTCATATTCAATGGTAATTGTAGGAATAATTAAATGTGAAATACGTGCGCAAAGTTCCTCTGCTGCACTCAAGAAGCCATTCCTGTGTTGTAAACGTTTCTTTCGGTGCAGCAAACTGTCACTCTGCGCACTAGTTGCACAAATAACTATTCTACACTGTCAAAAACATGATTGTCATCAGTGTGGACCTAGAAAAGTATAGTACCACCGTCTTTGTGGAATGATAGACAAGTATAGCAAAACGAAAGTTGATCAAATACTGTCATTATAACGTGGACCTCACTATAGTGAAGTCCACGGTACCTCCACTCTCAGATCAGAGAAATCACTCATCTTCAAATGCTTATAACTCAAGGATAGGAGGGAATTTGGCGAATGTGATGACATATTATTGTTGCTCTCGTCAAGTACTATCATTCCTGAGAGAGTTTGAGCGATTCTATTTTTGACCATTTTTGCAAAAATCCATTATGTTTTTTTCAAGATTTCATTGATTTCATGAAAAATGCAAATCTCCCAGATTTGTTTGATATTGGGGCTATGGATAGGGGTTGACCTAACCTAACAAGTGTTGTGCTATAATATCAGACGTTTTGCTACAATACAGGGTGAGTTATTCCCTCAAACATAAAATCCTTTATGTCCTTCTGTGTGGGAGAGAGAGTGTGGAGTGAGTGATTGATTGATTGACTTTATGCCTTTATTAGGGCGGAGTTAGGACTCCTGGTCCTCTCCACCACTCTACCATTTCTCTACCATTTGGTAGAGAGTTAGTGGGGAGGATATTTTGAATATTGTTTCCGAAGAATGGACATTGATATGTCCAAAGCTCCGCCAATTTATGTACATGCATTACAATATGATATTATCTATAGTTATTATATTACAAATTGATTTTTCATATTATATAAAGTTCAATAGTTATTTTCTTAGTCTATATTATGTAAATTCATCTATAATGTTGCTGTATTGTAAGCTATTGTATATAAGTGTATAAGCCAGTATATATGTAATCTAGATAAATAAAGTACTCAATCAATCAATCAATCAACCACACAACCCTATCCCTATCCCCTAGTGAGAGTGTGAGAGAGAGAGAGATTGATTGATTGATTGAGTACTTTATTTATGTAGATTACAACAATATATACTGGCTATACACTTATATACAATAGCTTAAATACAGCAAAATTATAGATGAATTACATAATATAGACTAAGAGAATAATTATTGAACTGTATGGTATGAAAAAACAATTTGCAATATAATAACTATAGATAATTATATTGTAATGCATCTACATAAATTGGCGGAGCTTTGGACATATCAATGTCCATTCTTCGGAAACAATATTCAAAATATCCTTCCCACTAACTCTCTACCAAAACGTTAATTTAATTAATTAAACTAAGGATCTATTTATTAATGGAAATATTGTAAAAGTTTTAATCAATATGAATATTAAAGAGAAAAAAAAACAGAAAATTGATAAAGTTGAATAATTATATAGGTAGATTAGATCAAATAATTGATTAATAGAATGAAGTAGGCTGAAAGTAGATCAGGGTTATCAACTTTCAGTAATATACAGCAGTATGCAGTGGATAATTGAAATAACATGAGTCTATATAATACATAGAATTCATTCTATAACAGGTTTATAGGTTTGTATTGGTGGAATGGGTGAGGGATGGTTGTCATGTGATCGTTCTAGGGCCGGACAGTTTCAGTCATTTGTTCCAAAAGATGTTTTTTTAAAGAGTGAGTGAGTGAGTGAGTAAGGAGCTACCGAAGATGTACTTTATCGTGAGAAGAATAATCATCACAATAATATGCACGATTTCATCGTTGTAAAGGGTCAAGTGGTAGAAGAACTTAGAAATGAATAATTGAGAGATAGAAAGCGAAGAAGAAGAAGAAGAAGGAAGAAGAAGAAGAAGAAGAAACCTCGAAGAATAACAGATGGTTGACAAGTGCTTCGGAAGAACAAAAGCGGGTGCAGGAATAATAATTATCTCTGTACTTATTTCTGTACATACTGTATTCATAATCTATTCAAAGCATATAGAGTTGATTTTCCCACTCGAGAAGTGAAAGAATAAATTGTCGCTATGCAGATTGGAGTATATTGAAGATGGAAAATATATAGAAAAGGAGAAGAAGTTAGATGGTAAAAGATTTCAAGGATTTCAAGAGGTAGAGGAGGAGGAGGAGCTGGAGGAGGGAGGAAAAGGAGGAGGTGGTGGAGGAGGAGTTGGTTGAGGAGGAGGAGGAGGAGAAATAGAAAGATGAGTGTTGGGGGCAAAAAGTGAATTGAATGAGATAAGATGGGTATAGAGCACTCAATTTCATAACGGAGGATCAGAACTCGTCGCTTGTCGATTTATTCTGATTTGCAATTCTCCTCCTTCTACTCCTTCTCCTCCTCTTTCCCCCCAACCAATCTTCAATGTATGTTGTTGTCGGTGAGATGTTGTTGCCAAGATGCTGTCAGAGTGGGTGTTGTCAAACGATGATGAATTGGAGTGACATATCGTGTCACGGGTTGTCGTCTCATGTTGTCCAAGGTTTGTTTTCCCACTATCTTCTTCCTTCCTTCCTTCCTATTCGTTTCCCTTCTCTCTCATTCCCCCTTTCTTGTCCTCCTTTGTCTCATTTCCGTTGTAACTGAGGCTGGCCACTGATGGTACAACATGCATGATACACTTGCATGATACAACATGCATGATACACTTGCATGATACACTTGCATGATACAACATGCATGATGCCATTGAGAAAAGATAGCATAAGAAGATATGCCATGGTTTGTGGAATTCATTCAAAGTTTGCAAGTTTTGTATCGAATTATGGTTTGTGTATCAAGTTGAGCGATACTGTATCATTTATGGTTATACCATAGAGAAAAGATAGCATACGAGGATATCCCATAGTTTGTAGAATTCATTCAAAGTTTGCAAGTTGTGTATTAAATTATGGTGTTGTTTATCAAGTTGAGATGATACTGTATCATATTGTCGAACACTAATTGCTATAGTGAGGTCCACGTTATGACAGTAGTACATTGAAATTGTGGTTAGATACTGTATCATATCGTGTTGAATACTGTATCATATGGTGTTCATACTGTATCATTCATGGTGATATACCATGGTATAGGATGTCTATGTTGCAAATGTTTGTGTTAACTGAAGCCGATAGTCCTAGTAGTTGTTTTTGGTGAAGCTATGTGACGCTGGTAGTCTCTCATACTGTGCCCTTCTTACACTCCAAAAACACACTAATAATCGACAGTGTATAGGGTGTCTATGTTGCAAATGTGAGTGTTAACTGAAGCCGATAGTCCTAGTAGTTGTTTTTGGTGAAGCTATGTGACGCTGGTAGTCTCTCATACTGTGCCCTTCTTACACTCTCACACCAGGTTGCACAAATGCCGGTTAAATTTTAACCGTGATCAATTCCACAAGAACCAACCAGTGAAGCCGTCTTCTCTAAAAGGCCTTCTCTGATTGGTTCTCGTGAAATTAATCATGATTTAAAATTAACCGGTTTTTTGGCACAATGAGTTTATTGAAGAAAATATAAATATGAACAAGGAATAGTAAAAGACAAAATGTGAGAAAGTCGGAGAGTGAGAAGAAGAAGAAGAATAAGAAGAAAGAGAAGAGGAATAAGATGAAAAAGGCAAATAACAAGGATGAACACTGGATCATAACACTCCACTTATTTCTCCTATATACTGAACAAGCGACTCTGCCGATATCTCTTGACTCCTGCCGTATCCTTTGAAAATATTATGATGACATTGGTGACATTTCTCCAGTGAACCGTGATCTGTGATTGGTCGACTGCAAGAGAAAGATAGATAGAGAGATTGATGGAAGAGAGAGAGAGAGCGTGTGAGTGTCTGTTCGTGAGAAGGTGTAGAATATAGGAAGGGAAGGGACACAGGAGAGATAGAGAAGAGAGAGTGAGAGTGAGTGAGTGAGTGAGAGAGAGACAGAAGGTTTAGAATATATGTCTGATTGGTCGACTAAGAGAGAGAGAGAGAGAGAGAGAGCGAAGAAGGTAAAGAGAGATTGTGTAGAATGTATCTGTGATTGGACGACTTCAAAAGAGAGATAGAAGAAGAAACAGAGAAAGATTGATTGAGTACTTTATTTATGTAGATACATATTTACTGGGTATACACTTAATTACAATAGCTTTCAATACAGCAAAATATAGATGAATTTACATAATATAGACTAAGAAAATAATTATTGAGCTGTATATGATATGAAAAGCAATTTGTAATATAATAAACTATAGATAATAATCATATTGTTATGCATGTACATAAATTGGCGGAGCTTTGGACATATCAATGTCCATTCTTCGGAAAGAATATTAAAATATCCTCCCACTAACTCTCTACCAAGAGTGTGAGAGAAGATTTGTGAGGAAGAAGGGAAGAAGAAGAAGAAGGAGGAGGAGCAGGAGGAGCAGGAGAATGAGGAGGAGTTGAATATAATATGAGAAATGTGTGAAAATAATGATGTCATATTATGTGATGAAAGATGGTGTGAATATGGAAGATTTGAAGAGCTGGTGAGGAGGTGAGGAGGTGAGGAGGTGAGGAGGAGTGTGTTGTATGGAATATAAATTGAAGCTGAAGGATGATTTGATTTGATTTATGATCAATCACTGCATCACACGATGAAGAAGAAGAAGAAGAAGAAGATGAAGAGGAAGAAGAAGTAGAAGAGGAAGAAGAAGAAGAAGAAGAAGAAAAAGGAGAAGAAGATGCACTAGGAGGAAGAGATAGAAAAAGGAGGTGAAGTGAAAGAAGAGCAAGACGCAAGTAAAAAAAGAAGACAGTAGAATAGAAAGGAGAAGAAGAAGAAGAAGAAGAAGAGAAAAGAAGAAGAAGAAGAAGAAGAAGGAGGAGGTTTAAGAGAAGTGCTGTTGATAATGAATCACACAGCTTTTGAAAAATAGTCGCTGATCTGATAAAATATTATGAGTGATACGGATAAAGAAGTTGGAAATAGGAAATTGTCATTTTTCAAAAATTAATGATGAAGAAAGATTCGTAGGGGGAGAAAGAGGAGGAGAAGTGGTAGGAGGATGAGAAGCATTATATGAATACATTGATGCCACGTTTCCTACTCCACCGCCTTCTAGATTGGATGGTTATATCCCAGTAAATTATTTGATCCTATATCAACTGACGCTTGGCGCAAAACTATTCTGCTCTCAAATATTATTGATAACCAGCAGGTTCATATAGTATCAACAAAATATGATACAGTATCATCTCAACTTGATACACAACACCAAAATTTGATACAAAACTAGCAAACTTTGAATGAATTCTACAAACCATGGCATATCTTCTTATGCTATCTCTTTCCTGTAAAGGGCTACTTGTAATATAAATATAAAGAAAATAAAAAAAAATCTCAGTAGCCTTTTTTGTAATATTTTATCACGACATGTTTCGGTCATTTATGCCATTTTCAAGTGATATGAATTAAATAAATAAAATAAATAGAATAAATAATAAAGTAAATAAAATAAAATAAAATAAAATAAATAGAATCTTCCATTAGTATTATTTATTTAATTCATATCACTTGAAAATGGCATAAATGACCGAATCATGTCGTGATAAAATATTTTTAAAAAAGGCTACTGAGATTTTTATTTTTTTTCTTTATATTTATACTTCTTATGCTATTTTTTCTCTATGGTATGAGTGTAAAAGAGTTGAAAGAAACGTGTAGAGTGTGAATAAAAGTGTAAAAGTGTTATTAAAAGTGTGAATAAGTAAGTTGAAAAGGTTGGTATCATGGAGGGTGTTGCTGAAAAAAGACAGAGTCAACACTCTCAAAGAACAAAAATTGAATTATGACTGCGGTCACTCTGGCAAGTGGATATGGAGAGAGAGAGAGTGAGAGAGAGAGAAAAATAGTGAGTGAGGATAGAGAGTGAGTTGAAGAGAGAAAGATCGAGAGAAAAACCAGAGAGAGAGAGAAAGAGAGAGATATAGATGGAGTGAGAGAGAGAGAGTGATTAAGTATGAAATTGAAGAGTAAAAGGGCAAGAAAGAGACCTAGAGAAAGAGAGAGAGAGAGAGAGAGAGTGAGAATGAGAGAGAAAATTAGTAAGTGAGGAAAGAGATTGAGTTGAACAGAGAAAGATCCAGAGAATATCAGAGAGAGAGAGAGATATGAATGAAGTGAGAGGGAGTGAGAGAAAGTGATTAAGTATGAAATTGGAAGAGTAAAAGGGCAAGAAAGAGACTTAAAGAAAGAGAGAGAGAGAGAGAAAATTAGTGAGTGGGGAAAGAGAGTGAGTTGAACAGAGAAAGATCGAGAGAATATCAGAGAGAGAGAGAGAGAGAGATATAGATATATAGATGAAGTGAGAGGAGAGAGCGCGATTAAGTATGAGATTGGAAGAGTAATAAGGCAAGAAAGAGAGTTAGAGAAAGAGAGAAAGAGACAGAGATAGAATGTACTGTATGTTGAAAAGTGAGTTCAAGAGAGAGATAGACCGCGAGGGAGAGAAAGAGAGATAGAGAGTGCGAGAAAGTCGGAAGGGAGAGAAAGGGGAAGATTGTATCTCCTTTGATAAACAAAAGAAGGGCTTTGAAAGACCACAGGTTCAAGGGTCAAAGGGTGAATCTTCTATCAATTTCAACCCTTTTTTCACTCGCATTTCCTACTTTTTCTTCTTCTTCTTCTTCTTCTTCTTCTTCTTCTCCTTTTTCTTCTTCCCTGTGTCCTTCTTCTCCTATATCTACTTCTTCTACTTCCACTACTGCTACTACTTTTCTTCTGCTCCTCCTTTTTCTTCTTCATCTTCTTCTACTACCTTTTCTTCCTCTTCTTTTCAACGTCGATTGTCTCTCTTTTTTTCTATTAGATTCCTCTTGATGTAGTTGAAACCGATTCGAATGAAAGGTTTTATCAATTAATTACATCAACTCTGTCCACTACAGTCGAGGGCTTCCTTTTGATTTTGATTTCTGCCTTTTCAGCATCAGATCTCCTCCTCCTCGTCCTCCTCCTCCTCATTCTCATCCTAATCATCCTCCTCTACCTCCTCCTTCACCACCTCCTTCTTCTCCACATCTTTTTACTTTGCTTGCCCTATTACCATAGGTAAGGAAAGTATTGCTTTTCGAAAAAAATTAACGTACCCCAATTTCTAAATTTCTATACGTTTCAAGGTCCCCTGAGTCCAAAAAAGTGGTTTTTGGGTATTGGTCTGTATGTGTGTGTGTGTGAAAATCAAGGAAAATTACCCAAAAATAGTTGAAAATCATCATAAATTCTGTCCAATCAGCTAGAAATCACTATAGGTCAACTGACCTAAAAATAGTTGAAAATTCTCAGAAATTGTAAAAAAATAAAGAATAAAAACACTTAAATTCTGAGCTCGAAAATATCACATTCATAGCTATATAAAAGCTGTAACAAGTGCGTCTGTGTACACGATATCTCATCTCCCAATTAACGGAATGACTTGAAATTTGGAACTTAACGTCCTTACACTTTAAGGATCCGACACGAACAATTTCGATCAAATGCAATTCAAGATGGCAGCTAAAATGGCGAAAATGTTGTCAAAAACAGGGTTTTTCGTGATTTTCTCGGAAACGGTTCCAACGATTTTGATCAAATTCATACCTAAAATAGTCATCGATAAGCTCTATCAACTGCCAAAAGTCCAATATCTGTAAAAATTTCAGGAGCTCCGCCCCATCAATGCAGATAGATTCCCAATTATCAGGCTTCAGATACAATTGAAACAAAAAAAAATCAAGTGGAGTAGATTGAGCATGAAAATCTCTACAATTAATGTTCAGTAACATTTTCACCTATAATTGAAAATAAGCTTTAAGTTCGAGAAAATGTGATTATTCAATTGCAAATTATTGTTGATTCTATTAAATGATTCACTATGAAGAGATAGCAGACCTCATGTGTGTCTCCAGCGTTATTGCCCTGTCACCAGCTGGCTCAAATCTTTGAATAGTAGACTTGAGATGCGCGGGAACACTAGCTAGCGTCAGGTGATCAATTTTCATAACGGCAAGGAAAGTTGTGTGAGTGCGCCACACCAGATTTTTCCTTTTCAAACCGATTCTTTGCTAACTTATAGCTTAGAGAATATAATATGAAGTACTTTTCACAGAGAAAAGATAGCATAAGAAGATATCTCATGATATGAGTAGTTTGTGTTGCAAATTTCTTCTTCGACTACTGTCTATTTCTCAATCAAAATAGTGTGAAGAGCTTTAGTTTCTCCAGTAAGGACGGGGAAATTCCCATTTGTGGGAATACAATGGAGATACAGAACTACATAGTGGGGTAGGGAAATTCGAAGTTTTCCAATAATAAGGGAAAATTCTCGCTTGTTGCAATACTTTAGAAGGGAAACGTAAACTGTTATTATTTACAAGCACTGAGTAGAAGTTACGGGAGAGAGAGAGAGACAGAGAGAGTGAGAAAGAGAGAGGGGAAGAGAAAGATTTATAGATGATTTACCTTTATTAGGGCGGAGTTAGAACTCCTGGTCCTCTCTGCCACACAACTATTCAATAAAGATAAAGAGAAAGCGAGAGAGAGTGAGTGAGTGGGTGAGAAAGAGTGATAGATATTGGCTGAAGCCGGTTCAAAGAAAGAATAGGGAATGAGGTAGAGAACAAAGAAGAAAACCAAGACATAAATGAGAATGAAGAAGAAGAAGAAGAGGAAGAAAGAGAAGGAGGAGAAAAAATCAGCAAGAAAGAGGAGAATAATGGAATCATGAGCAAGAGGTAATAGAAAGAAGACTAGAGAAAAAGAACAATCAAATAAAGATAAAAGATAAAAAAGAAGAAGAAAAACACGTAAAAAAAGACGAGGAAGAAGAAGGAGGAAAAAGAAGAGGGAGAAAATGGAGAAGGAAAAAGATGACGAAGCAGAAGAAGAATTAGACGACAGCATGAAGAATTAGAAGGAAATTATGAGAAGAGGGGATGAAGTGGATGAGAGAGAAGGATAACATGAACAATAATGGGGAAAAAGAGAAATTAACAAGTCTGAAAAGAGGTAGAAGGGGAAGGAGAAGACGAAGAAGAAGAAGAAAAATGGAGAAGAAGAAAAAAAGGGTGGATAAAGAATGATAATGCAGCTTGTAAACGATAATAGCAGCTCGTTAAGAGTCGATGTGTCGATTAGTTCGAGACTCGATTAAACCCACCATCGACAATCGATTAGGCCAACTACCGGCGGATAACACCGTTCACTTTTTTATTACCCTACTTCGGAAAAGTTGTTTCCCTGGAAAATCGGCCGGAAAATTGTGAAAAATGCGACGAGATAATGTGATTAGTTGCCACACAAAAATTAAACCCACTGAAAGTAATTGCCCTGGTCGAAGTTCCAAGTCGATTATCGACTTTGTAACGACTATCGACTAATCGAATTAGTCGAATATCGAACGGCTTTCAACTTTTAATCACATTCATCCTTGTTGAGGTAGACTGTATAATCAACAAATTAGAACTAGTAGTTCTGTGAACAGTAGACCTCACGAAGTTTTCTTATCCACGAGTCACCAGTTCTACAGTGAGGTCCACGTTATAATGGAAGTGTTTGATCAGCAATGGTATTGCTATCTTTGTCTATCATTCAATAAAGCGGATAGCCCTATCTCTTTCTCGCTTTGCTCTGTTGCCAGATCGTCTATTAACAATGTAGCATACATACTAGTAGTTCTGTGAACAGTAGACCTCACACAGTATTCTCATCCATAAGTACCTGATTGAAATTATAGACCTTATGGAAATACAGCAATAGACTGGCTTCTCCACACATCTGTGTAATCACTTGTCAGCTGATTTATGATGAATAATTCTATAGTCTGATTTTTACTCTAATATTGGCGTATGAAGGAGGCTCCTTGAAATACCAATTTCCAAAAACCTTGTATATACGTCGACGCGCAATTTAAAAAGGAACATATCTGTCAAATTTCATGAAAATCTATCACCGCGTTTCGCCGTAAATGCGCAACATATAGACATTTAAACATTAAGAGAAATGCCAAACCGTCGACTTGAAGCAGACCTCACTTCGTTCGGTCAATTATTGGAAAATATAATTTCTAGCTTAATAAAATATAATCGATCATTTCAAACGAGAATGAATTGTTAATATTACATCAATAAACGTGTATCAGCTACCGTATATAGAAGGCATTGACAAGACAGTAGATCGGCAACGTTGTTCTCCTATCTTTCTCCACTGCCATTTTAACGAGGAACTCACTATAGAGACCTGTTAAACAATCCAACTGCCCTTAGAATCTCAAGTGATTCTAATTTGAATCAAACGCTCCAGCGAGATCAAGTTCCTCGAGTGCAACAATAGTATCTAACGTCACAAGGACGGGAAGGGGCCTTTTGCAGGCGAGAATGATGTTTCTAGTCGAGGCGTTAGCCGAGACTAGAATTTCATTCGAGCACTGCAAAAGACATTCACGTCAAGTAACTCACACTATTTTTTGTCATAGTCATCTTAGACCAGTTATAGAATAGACATGGCCCATTGTATATTCATACTGAAAGTCCATGAAGCCAACATCTACTGCCAAATCCACCCATCTTGACGTCACCACAGTGACATGACGCATCATATAGAAATTATAGAAAACTTTTCTGTAGAGTTTGTTCATTGTTGTGTTTAACTTACATTGTTTTCCATAGCAGATTTTGTCTATTTCGGATGGAAGTAGATTATTATTTTTCAAAATGGTAAACTACTGCACAGGATATTATAATTGCACTGAAAGATCTAGGAGAAAAAGTGGAATATCTTTTCATGCATAAGTTAAAATTTATACACATAAATATTATAAGTTGTAACTGTAATATTATCCTTGGTTATGATGTAAGTGAACTCATTGCAGCATGACAATAAATTAGTTTTGTAGGCTACCGTATTCAAAATCCATTTATTGCCAAAGACAAATTACAATTTGTATAGGCCACGTCATGAGAAAAAATACATAAATCATTACATATATAATCATATCACATAACTTGAACTTAACCTCTTAGCCAATATCGTTTTTGCCCGTAGCTAGAATAACCTAAAAACACCATGAATCTGAAAGTTTTCTATACGATGCATGACGTCATGATTGTTGTGACGTCACTATGGGTGTTGATATGGCAGTAGATGTTGGCTTCAGAGGCTAGACTTCCCAGCGTGTCTATTCTATAACTGGTCTAAGATAGTCATTCAATTACAGCTGTTTTACATCCATGAAATCAAGCCGGTAAACAGCTGATTGTGGAACAAATGAACATATGATTCCCATTACAGCATACTTTACTGTAATAAAATCATATGTTTTCTTTACAGTCGAATATGTTTCCTAGTTCCAATTTTGGAACAGCAAAACTGTTCCTAAAGCCGCCTTTTAGCGCTCCAGGTGGAAGTTTTGTCAACTACAATCAAGAAATTCCTGATTCAAAACTTGTAAACTAGGTTATGTTTATAGAATGCATGTAGTAATGTCAGCACAAGCAGGTAATGTTTTCTGTTTCTCAATTATTCTTTTCTAGATTATTATGACAACAAATAGTGTACGTTACTTGGACGTGAATGTCTTATGCAATGCTCGAATGAAATTCTAGTCTCGGCTAACGCCTTGACTAGAAACATCATTCTCGCCTGCAAAAGGTCCCTTCCCGTCCTTGTGACTTGAGATACTATAACAACAAGAGAACAGAATAACTTGTGTTGATTCGAATAAAATTAATCATTGATTGTGATCCACACTCAAATAAAATTTTCCAACAAAACATATTCTTCTATCAACAAATATCTTCCTCCAACGAAATTTCCTCTTTGCTTTCATGTTAACAAACATGCTTTTCTAATGGGATGTGCTTTTTCTGTTTCTTTTTGATGTTACAAAACATGTTTTTCTAACAAAATCTCTTTTTTTGACTGTCTGTGAACAGGGAACGTGTTCGTGATAGCCGCCATCTTGTTGGAACGTCACCTGCAGTCAGTGGCCAACTACCTGATCCTATCACTGGCGGTGGCCGACCTGTTAGTGGCCTGCCTTGTGATGCCCCTGGGCGCAGTCTATCAGGTCAGCCAGCAGTGGACCTTAGGACCTGAATTGTGCGACATGTGGACCTCATCTGATGTGCTCTGCTGCACCGCTAGTATACTGCATCTGGTCGCCATTGCCCTGGATAGGTCAGTCAAACTTTGGTGATTTCTAGCTAATTAAACAGAATTTATGATGATTTTCGACTATTTTTGGGTGATTTTTCAACTATTTTCAGGTGATTTGTGATAAGTTTTGTAATTTTTCCCCATTTCATCCTAACTTTCCCTCTATTTTTGTGATTTCCCTCATTTTGTCCAAACTTTCCCTCCCATTTTTGTGATTTTTCCCGTTTTGTCAATTCTTTGCTCTGAATAGGTTAGTCAGACTTTAGTGATTTCTAGCTGATTAAAAAGATTTGATAATAATATAGTTTTAAAGTATTTTTGGATAATTTTTTTCCCCATTTTTGTTCTTAATTTTCTCTTTATTTTTGCGAATTCCCCGTTTTGTGCTAATTACTAGCTGATTCTTTACAATTTCTGAGGATTTTTATTTAATTTGTGATAGTTGTTGTGATTCTTCTTCATTTTTTCCAAACTTTCCCCTTTATTTTTGCGAATTTCCCTGTTTTGTCTTCTCTTTATTACTAACTGATTCTTTACAATTTCTGAGGTTTTTCAACTATTTTTAGGTAATTTGTCATAGTTTTTGTGATTTTTCCTCATTTTCTCCAAACATTTCCTCTATTTTTGCGAATTTCCCCGTTTTGTCTTCATTACTAGCGTGGTCTTTAGAATTTCTGAGGATTTTCTACTATTTCTGGGTAATTTGTCATAGCTTTTGTGATTTTTCCCGTTTTGTCTAGTCTTTGCTCTGGATAGGTCAGTCAGACTTTAGTGATTTCTAGCTGATTAAACAGGATTTATAATGATTTTCAACTATTTTTCGGTGATTTCTCATGAGTTTTGTGATTTTCCCCAATTTTATCCCAGCTTTCCCTCAATTTTTGTGATTCCTGATTCCCCTCATTTTGTCCTCTAGTAATATACTCCATCTGGTCGCTATTGCCCTAGATAGGTCAGTCAGACTTTGGTGATTTCTAGCTGATTGAACAGAATTTATAATGATTTTCAACTATTTTTCGGTGATTTGTCATGAGTTTTGTGATTTTCCCCCATTTTATCCCAACTTTCCCCCTATTTTTGTGATTCCCCTCATTTTGTCCAAACTTTCCCTCCCATTTTTGTGATTTTTTCCGTTTTGACTATTCTTTGCTCTGGATAGGTCGGTCAGACTTTGGTGATTTCTAGCTGATTAAACAGAATTTATGATAATTTTCAACTATTTCTAGGTGATTTGTCATTAGTTTTGTGATTTTCCCCCATTTTATCCCAATTTTCGCTCTATTTTTGCGAATTTCCCCGTTTTGTCTTCATTACTAGCTGATTTTTTACAATTTCTGAGGATTTTCAACCATTTTTAGGTCAGTTGACCTATAGTGATTCTAGCTGATTAAACAGAGTTTATGATGATTTTCAACTATTTTTAGGTCAGTTGAACTATAGTGATTTTAGCTGATTAAATAGAATTTATGATGATTTTCAACTATTTTTGGGTAATTTTCCTTGATTTTTTCTCACACACACACACACACATACAGACCAATACCCAAAAACCACTTTTTTGGACTCAGGGGACCTGAGAAATTTGGAAATTGGGGTACCTTAATTTTTTCGGAAAGCAATACTTTCGTACCTATGGTAATAGGGCAAGGAAAGTAATGAAAATGGATGACCGAGGAACCCACCAGATATTTATGTTTCTCCTTAAAATGCAAACGTAAACAAGGGTAAGCGAAAGACCCATTTCTGGCGAAGGTGTGACAAATATCCTCATGAATAATTCGACAGGCAGACTGTCATCAACGGCAGGCACAATAATGAGAGAGAGAGAAAGAGAGAGATATCTCTCTTCATGCCGAATGTCTCAGCGAATAATCATCAAATATTCATCCTCCTCAACATTATACCCGAGACTAAAAAATCTCAGTAATGTCCTGACCTACTGCATTATCATACTTTTGTCTTTATTATTTATTATCCATGGTGTCTTTCATCATCTTGTCTCTGTCTCTTTCATTCACTCTCTCTCTCTCTCCCTCTCTCTCACTCTCTCTCTCTGTTTTTGATATACAGTTTGATGACTTTTTGGTAGAGAGTTAGTTTAGAGATTAGTTATTGGTAGAGAGTTTAGGGGAGGATATTTTTAATATTGTTTCCGAAGAATGGACATTGATATGTGCAAAGCTCCGTCAATTTATGTAGATGCATAACAATATAATTATCCATAGTTATTATATTACAAATTGCTTTTTTGCCACACTGCACAGGTAGCAGCTGTTTTCCAGTCCCTACGTAGATCTGAAAGACATTGTTTGCAGACGACTCTTGTCTGACGTAAGAAACAGGTTTCTTTCCGGCCTAGGCCAGAAAGAGTACTCCAGCCGCTAACATGGAAGTCCGTAGTTAATAGTCATCCGCTAGATCGGGCGAGTGCCAACTTTCTTCATCTGAAGTCGCCATTATTTCAGTTTGAATTTCAAATCAAACTAATTCAGCATTCGCTTCGCAACCATTCTTATTCAATTATTTATTGTTGATTAGCGCATTCCGAATTTTCAAAAATGCTTGAAGATGACTATGCCCATGATATTCCAAGTGAAATTTTAAAATAATCTGAAATCCTGACTGGAAATCTTCTACCACTAAAGTCAAGAGATAGATACAATAACGAGTATTCTTTATTTCGTATTCTTTATTTCGTATTCTTTATTTATTTTGTCAGCAATACCTGTAGTGTGGCGGAAAATATCATTCGCACCACAGGCAAAAATGTTTTTCCGGCTCTCAATCTCTTCTAGTCCTCGGCCTACGGCCTCGGACTTGAAAACCGATTTCGAGCAGGAAAAATCTCATTTTCTGCTGCAGGTGCGAAATATACTATTACCATATTTTCTGGACATAAGGAGATTGAATCTATACACAACAAAATTTTCCCCGATGCAGAGCACGGGTTATCTGCTTGTCTCATATAATATTAACTATTGTTTACTCTTATCAATAAAGATCAATTACATTCTTATTCGTCATGAGAGAATATTCTAAGATGAATATAAAGAAAAATAAAAATCTCAGTAACCTTTTTGAAATATTTTCCACATGTTTCGGACATTGATGCCATTTTCAAGTCACTGACTGAAATGATGATAATGATGATGATTATAATGCCAATATGATTTTATGCCAAAGCATCAAGAAAACATTGGTGTTGCTATCCTTGTCTATCATTCCACAAACCAGATAGCTCTATCCTGTTTTGTAACAAATTATGATGTTGTGTATGAAATTGAGATGATTCTGTATCATATTGTGTTGATACTGTATCATATTGTCAAACACTAATTGCTATAGTGAGGTCCACGTTATCATGGCAGTATTTGATTGGTGTTGCTATCCTTGTCTGTCATTAGACGAAGCCGACCCAAAGGGTACTGAGATTTTTATTTTTCTTCATATTTATATTACAAGAAAACCGATTCGAGCCGGAATAATCTCATTTCCTGCTCTAGGTGCAAAATATACTATTTTGCCACACTGCACAGAAAGCAGCTGTTCTCCAGTCCCTAAGTAGATCTGAAAGACAATGTTTGCAGATGACTCTCGTCTGACGTCAGAACAGGTTTCTTTCAGGCTAAGGCCGGAAAGAGTACCCTTTCCAGCCGCTTTTTGAAAATTTTAGAAAATGTGTTTGGGCAACTGTGCTATATGGTGCATTGTGTTCAGGAGGGTGAGATCGGAAATTTCCACCCCACTTTGAGTACCCTATGATGTCTGGTTCTTGAGATATGATACATCAAAGTTCCCCCCCCTCTCATAAAACATTCTTATTCAATTTATCATTCTTATATAGCTGATGCCAAAAAATTAGGCGGCTTTGTGGGTCACATGGTGTAACCTACTCACAGCTGATGCAATGCATCTATTTATTGTCTCTTTTGATTTAAAAATCATCACCTAAGCCAAGCTAGATGACAACTCTACTTTATAACATAAGCGTTGGAACACACAAGAGGCCCACAAAACCGCCTAACTTTTTGGCTATACCTGTAGTGTGGCAAAAAATATTGTACGCGACTCCCAGAAAGACGTTTACGGTATTTGGAAAACATATTCCCGGGCTCGGCAAGCCTCGCCCGGGAACTATCCTCATACCGTAAACACCAACTTTCTGTGCTTGTAGCGTAATATACTATTTCATATCATATACAGTTCAATAATTATTTTCTTAGTCTATATTATGTAAATTCATCTATAATTATGCTGTATTGTAAGCTATTGTATATAAGTGTATAAGCCAGTATATATTGTAATCTACATAAATAAAGTACTTAATCAATCAATCAATCTCTCTATCAGCAGATTTTCTATCTCTCTATTAAGTAAACAATATTGTAACATACATAAATAAAGATCTCCAATCTCTCCCACTGTCATTCTTTCTGTCTCTCCATCTCTCTCCTGTGTGCAGAGAGAACCAGTAGTCATAACTCCGCCCTAATAAAGGCAAATAATCAATCAATCAATCTCTCTCTCTCTATCACCTCTCTATAATTATTTTACTCTATCAATTTTCTGTTTTTTTTCTCTTTAATATCCATATTGATTAAAATTTTTACAATATTTCCATTAATAAATAAATCCTTAGTTTAAATAACGAAATTAACGTTTTGGTAGAGAGTTAGTGGGGAGGATATTTTCAATATTCTTTCCGAAGAATGGACATTGATATGTCCAAAGCTCCGCCAATTTATGTAGATGCATAACAATATAATTATCTATAGTTATTATATTACAAACTGCTTTTTCATATCACATACAGTTCAATAATTATTTTCTTAGTCTATATTATGTAAATTCATCTATAATTTGCTGTATTGTAAGCTATTGTTACATTGATACTGTATACTTTAGTCATACCGTTTTGTTTAGAATTAAATTTTCTACAAGTTTGTTCTGAAATTTGATCAGTTATTGGTAAATAACAAAGCGATTGCTGGCCAAATGTAAAAATTGTGTTTTTTTACTCAAGTTTTTGCATTTTTCACTGGATTACTCAAAAACTACTTATCTTACAGTTCTGGGACCTGTTCTAATCAATTTTTCAGGTAAAAAACCATAAGAAACAATGGCATTTGCTCCTAAATTTAACTTCCCAGAATTTCTGAGAGTCTTCATTTACTCAGCAGAACTGAAATCCAGGCGAAATCTTTACCCTGTATAACTCGCTAACGAAACATTCCGGACCTATGTTTATATAAGTTTTTTCATTATTTTTACAATTGAATGAGCTCTCAAAGTTACCGCATATCCTCGTAAATCACCCTGTATAAGTGTATAAGACAGTATATATTGTAATCTACATAAATAAAGTACTCAATCAATCAACTCTCTCTCTCTCTCTCTATCACCCTCTCCATTAACAGATCTCCTCTCTCTCTATTCAGTAAAAATGAAATTTTGTGAAATAACTAACTCTAATCTCCAATCTCCCTCTCACACACACACACTCTCACTCTCTCTCTCTCTCATTCTCTCTTTCTCTCTCCCATGACTCCTTCTGATCACTTTATTTCTTATGCATCTCTTACTGAAAATACAGTAAAGGCAGATGATGAGTATACATGAATATACATATACATGGCAGTATACATAGATGCATGCACTTGTATTGCTGCTATGAGATCATTTGTTTCAATAATCGAGAGATACTGTAGGGCCAAGGCAAAGAAGGAAATAGAGAAGAAGAAGAGAAGGAGAAGAAGAAGGAGAAGAAGAAAAAGAAGAAGGAGAAGAAGAAGAAGAAGAAGAAGAAGAAGGAGAAAAAGAAGAAGAAGAAGAAGAAGAAGAAGAAGAAGAAGAATGAGGAGGGGGAAGAATTGGTGAAGAACAGGAGAGGTAGAAAACGAAGAAGAAGTTGAAGAAAAAGAAACGGAAGGAAGAATCATGAAGAAAGAGTAGAACAAGAAAACAAGAGAGAAAAGAATAAGAGAAATAGGACAAGGATATGGAGAATTATTATCGGAATAGAACGAAGAATGAGGGATTGAAGCGAGGAGGAGAAGAAGCAGTAGGAAAAGAAGGAAGAAGAAGAAGAAGAAGAAGAAGAGGAAGAAATAGAACAGAAGGCTGAAGTGTAATACATTGTCATGACTGGTGTGGTGTTGGAGAACAGGTTGGCACACCTGAGGGAAATTAGATGAAAACAAATATCCCTCATTTATTCCCTGTGTACTGCAACAACACACGGTCGCTTAATCTCCCTGGAGATTGAGCAAAAGATACGATGATGAAGAATGAGCTGTGGAGGAGGAGGAGGAGGTGGAGGAGGAGTAGAAGGAGAAGAAAGAGCTGAGGAGGAGGATGAGGAGGTGGAGGAGGAGGAGTAGAAGGAGAAGAAAGAGCTGAGGAGGAGGATGAGGAGGAGGAGAAGAAGGAGAAGAAAGAGGTGGGAGGGAAGGATTTGATTAGAATAGATTGGAGTTCTTCATTTATGTACAAACAGGTAACCTTTTTAAACTAGACAAACTGAAAACTTGACCCAGTAGAAAGTTGAAGACTTTGAAATAGGCCTATAACCATCCTCGGTTAATTAAAAATCTATTATGTAAAATGCAAGTTAATCAGTTGAGTAGTTGAGACGTGATGATGCGTCAAACATAATTTTCCTCACAACCCTCGAAAAAGGCAGGGAGACAAAGAGAGAGAGAGAGAGAGAGAGAGAGAGAGAGAGAGTGAGTGAGTGAGTGAGAGAGAGACATTGTGGGGAAGAGATAGATAGAAGAAGATAGAGCGAGAGAGAAGGAGAGAGAGAGATCATATGTATTTGACAGAATAAAAGAGATATTGTAGGATAAATAGGAGAAAAGATAGGGAAAGATTAGATTAGATTTCTTTA
>NC_052517.1:1501986-1532932 GCF_014356525.2 Nilaparvata lugens | reverse complement strand
ATTAATCGATTTGATCTGAGCCTCGATGGTTCTATTTGCGCCGTCAGTCGTGTTACTATTAATTATTATGTTTGCTAATATCGTGAAACTGTTAGGTTTTGAATTATTATTCTATACCGTTCAATAAGTCATATTATAGGCAATTTATTATGTAGACGATCTAAACAAGTGGTGTGCCTTTACGATACTGGAGAGCTTAGACAGCTTTTGGGGAGTTGATAAGAATTAGGCCTATTCGGTATTTGAGATGACATCTTGGCGCCTCTATGCTATTTTATAAATATTTTCGCGTGGTTTTTCTTCGAAGTTTTGAACTTGAAACTCTAGTCGTCGATACTTGAAAATTAAATTTATTATAATAATAATATCGAGTGACTTGGCTGGCTCAGGTCTGGTGTCACAGTTTTCAGGTCGCAACTGATCCATTTCAGGGCCTTTGACATGACCTAACGACTGCTTTTTAGGCAGCCGGGACCGACGGCTTAACGTGTCCATCCGAAACACGCCATAAACGACATTTATTATTTATTTATTAAGTTAGCACAAACAATAGAAAGATCGAAAAAGAATAAACAGGCTGTTGCCCAAAACTTATTCATTATTATGACGATGCCAGGTTTTGACGATGTATGAACGATTTGTTTGTTTTGTTTTATTAGAATTATAGTACCCTTTTTTGCGTCGTAATTTGTATTTTTAATTTATTATTTTATTAATTCAAAAGAGGGTACTATAATTTCATTCTATGAATTAGATTATCATTCAAGGCATGCATCTCCATATATGCTACTTGATCTGAATTTGATCAGCCATATCATTTTAAAATCAATTCCCAATTTAGTGAAAAATGTAAACATGAAGTTTTAGTCAGAATTTGAAATCGAAATTTGAAGTTGAAGTTCGTACAAAAGTGGAAATGGATATGCTTTAATAAGGTTCACGTTATAATGGCAGTGTTTGATTATCAATGGTATTGCTATCCTTGTCTATCATTCAACAAAGCGGAGAGTGCTATCTCTTTCTCGCTTTGCTTTGTTGTCAGATCGTCTTTTATCAATGTAGAATTGATAATTGACAAAATATCACATCTTGGTTATGAAAATTCATTATGAAATAATTGAAAAATGTAATTTCTTGCTCAATAAAATATGATTGATTATTTTAAACGAGAATGACCCGTTAATATTACATCAATAAACCTGTATCAGCTACCGTCTATAGACGGCATTGACTACACAGAGGTTCTGCAACGTTTTTCTCCTATCTTTCTCTACTGCCATTATAACGTGGACCACACTATAGTGCTACAATTGGTTCATAGTTTATCATGTTTTTTCAAAGCTGACAAACGATTTGGCAACGATGCGGTGGTTAAAAAGGCTAGGGCTTGCTGCCTCGTCTAGTGACAGACCCCAGATATACATATTGTATATATAGGTTGACCCACAGATATCTTGTGATTATTTATATTTCTACAATTTTAAAAACAATCTGGTAACGTTGCAGAGCTGGAAAAGAATAGCGCTATCTGCCTTGTGGAATGATAGACAAGGATAGCAACACTAATGCTCATCAAATACTGCCGTTATAACGTGGACCTCACTATGCAATAATTAGTGTTCGAAATATCAACACAATATGATGCAGTATCATCTTATCTTAATACACACCACATAATTGATACAAAACAGGATGGAGCTATCTGCTTTGTCGAATGATAGACAAGGATAGCAACACTAATGCTCATCAAATACTGCCGTTATAACGTGGACCTCACTTAAGCAATAATTAGTGTTCGAAATATCAACAATATGATGCAGTATCATCTCATCTTGATACACAACACCATAATTTGATACAAAACAGGATGGAGCTATCTGCTTTGTCGAATGATAGACAAGGATAGCAACACCAATGTTAATCAAATTCTGCCACTATAACGTGGACCTCACTATAGATGCCCACATACCCCAATTCACGAAAACTTGAGATAAGACATTTGTAAAATTTCTACATTCTCACATTCTATAGAATATTATAATACTCACATTTTTATTGACAGATCTCCGTTCGCGAACTCCAATCCTGTTTTCTCCTTGATTTGTACTGAAAAGCAGAAAATTTATGTGAATTTATAATAATCTCATAATATCTAACTTGGGAATAGTATCTATAGTGAGGTCCACGTTATAATGACAGTATTGATCAACTTCGGTTTTGCTATCCTGTCTATCATTCGACAAAGCAGATAGCTCTATCCTGTTATGTACAAATTATGGTGTTGTGTATCAAGTTGAGATGATACGGTGGTACTATCCTTTTCTAGGTCAACAACGATGACATTTATGTTTTTGACAGTGTAGAAATATAAAATTAATTTATGCAGAGAATTGGCATCGCTATTCTTCTATCTTTATCCACTGCCATTATAACGTGGACCACACTATATATATAATAATATACATTATCAACTAGCAGGTCACCTGTGCTTCGCAAGGGTCTAATTTAAAACCTGACCTACTGAAATCTTGAAGAACCGAAAATAGGCCTATAATCATCCTCAATCTATATATATATAAAAGCGAAATGGCACTCACTCACTGACTGACTGACTCACTCACTCACTCACTCACTCACTCACTCACTCACTCACTCGCATAACTAAAAATCTACCGGACCAAAAACGTTCAAATTTGGTAGGTGTATGTTCAGTTGGCCCTTTAGAGGCGCACTAAGAAATCTTTTGGCAATATTTTAACTCTAAGGGTTGTTTTTAAGGGTTTAAAGTTCGTCTTTTAGCATGTATTCTTCTTCTCCCAATCTCTTAATTATAATTGAAATTTCCATATATATGTTACTATAGAACTATAATCTAGATAGAGTACCTCTTCGAAACAGTTGTTAACTGGCAACTAATTAATAATTTTGTCAGGTTGGCATTAAGTTGAGTTGACTTTGTTAGGTTGGCACCAAGTTGAAGATTAAATGCATTATCGCAAAAAATTGATTGGGCACTGCTACTTTAATCCTGGGAAATATATATACTAGCAGTCAGGCTCGCTTCGCTCGCCATATCCGTTTGGCCAGCCGTTTAGTCTGGACCCCCGACTGGATCGTCCTAACATATGATAAGAATGCTCAAATGAAAAATGCAGGCGAGCGAAGCGAGCCTGCTGATCTCATTCTTGGACGATCCAGTCGGGGGTCCAGGGGGCGGAGCCCCCTGGCCAGACGGATATGGCGAGCGAAGCGAGCCTGACGGTTAGTAAATTATAAATTTATATTGAAAATTTCAAATTAATCAGTTGAGTAGTTGAGACATGATGATGCGTACTGTAATCATGAATTTTGTATCTGTATAAGCCAGTTCTTTCCTTCTATCATATTTAGTTAAAATTTAAATGTTTGAAAATAATAGTCTGAACAAGATAAAAGCTGGGAAAGGATTCTATCAATTCAAAAAATAAAAGCCCATTAAAGTATCATACACATGTCATTTGGGGAAAGCTTTAATATAAATAATGTGATGTCATTCTATATAAATTTGGGAGAGAAATAATAGTTCAAGACTTCTTTTTATTCTCTTAATTTTATTCAAATTTTAGTGGCATTTGTACAAATAAATGACGATTAAAGTCAATATCGTTCTTAGAATTACAAGTTCTAAAAAATAACTCAGAGCAGAATTTTTAAAACTGTTTCGAAGTAGAAAGATAATAAAATAGGTGTTTCCCTTTATAGTATTCTGCAATAACATTCTATTAATTTCCCCCATAAGACTACAAAAATTATTGAATAAAAATAGCCTACTTGAAATAATCAATTACCTTGAATTATCAATGCAATTATAAATCAAGAGACAAATTTCCAGGATAAGCAGAAAAATTTTCCTCCCGTCCATTTTACAGAAACAATATGAAACTATAATATTCTGCCAGCTTGAAACAAGAATAAATTTCCAATGTTGACATTAACTTATGAGATGTCTTTGTATGATGAGTGACTAATATTTAATAATAACTAAGATGATATCTGAAACTCCGAATATTGAGCGATAACCCAGACAAGTTCACCGTTCAGTGATAGCAGTGATAAGAACACAGACTACAAAGCGGGTCACGCAGTCTTTAGAAGTGTAAGGAATTGACTGTCGGCCATTGAAGAGAGCCTATGGTGAGAGTGAGGTATATTATTGAAACATAATAAGGTGAGGTCCAGGTTATAATGTTTGTGTAGGAAGATAGGAGAAAAGGGTTGCCAGATCTCAGCCTTGCCACCCAAACAGCTCATACTGGTATATATCTGATCAATTTAACTGTTCATTATTGTTGAAAATAATTAATCATATTTTATTTGTCAAGAAAATATATTTTTCGTGTAGTTGAGAAGTTGATATTGTGGTAATTATTCATATTGAATGAAAAAGACTAAGAAATTGTCAAAAACGACAGATTTATTGATACTTAGAAAGACTAGTTTCGTTTATTACACCATTGTCAATCTCTGATAAACTCAGAGATGGTGTAATAACTGAAACCGGTCTATCTAAGTATCAATAAATCTGTGGTTTTTGACAATTTCTTAGTCTTTTTCATTCAAAAAATATTTTGTAAAGATGCGATTATAAATTTTCATGATTGAGATAAAATATTTTGTCAATTGGTTGAATTTCCACATTGTTGATAAAAGATGTGGCAACATCGCAATGCGTGAAAGAGATAGCGCCATCTGCTTTGTTAAGCGATAGACAAAGATAGCAACACCATTGCAAATCACACACTGCCATTATAACGTGGACCTCACTATAGATGATAAAGAATCTACAGTGAGGTCCACGTTATAATGACAGTGGAGAAAGATAGGAGAACAATGTTGCCGAATGCCGATCCTCTGTCTTGCCAATGCCTTCTATAGACGGTAGCTGATACAGGTTTATTAATAAAACAGAATAAAACTTGTAGCACTCTTTATTTATTAAAAAAATTAAAATAGTTGAACTTGAAATAGTTGATTTTAAGTTTTTTAATAAATAAAGGGTGCTACAAGTTTTATTTTGATTTATTAATTTAAAAGCAGCCCATTTCAAGAAGTGTTTTATAAAATAGGTTATTAATGTAATATTAACTGTTCATTCTCGTTTAAATGATCAATTATATTTTATTAAGCTAGGAATTCTATTTTTAAATTATTCCATAATTGAGATGAAGTATTTTGATAATTAATTATTGATTCTACATTGTTAAAAGACGATCTGGCAAGACGAGCAAACAAGAAAGAGACAGCGCTATCCGCTTTGTTGAATGATAGACAAGGATAGCAATAACATTACTAATCAAACACTGCCATTATAACGTGGACCTCACTTCAGTCTATTCATCATCTTATCAATTTCAGACCAAAAAAAAAATCGTATTTATGTTTAGACCGAGGGAAGCCGAGTGGTGGCAAGGCTGTCAGCTGTCTGCAACACTTGCTCAAGCTTTTGACTTGCTTGTCCCGACTCGGCGAGTGTGAAGCACCGGAGTAAAAATTACAAACAATGGAAGGATCTCAGATCGGCTAGATTTCATTTTGTCTGATTGGTAAATTAGATGAACATAACCTCAAAAGTTTCTGTTCCAATGGATTTGAAATTTAAAAGTGAAATCGTAGATAAGGATTTTGAATTCAAATGCCAATTCGATATGCTAGTATTTATAATTCGAAATAGATTTTGATAGTTTTGGATAATCAACACAAATTACAAAAAGGTATCTGAACAGCTGATTCTAGCTCAATTGAATTCTAGAGTCAATGAACGTCAACCGTTCACAGTTCTGTGCTCATTAATTAATTACATATTTGTACTTCTTATCAATTTTTCATGAATTTCAATTTATCAATAACCTATTTACTATAGAATTCCAACAAAAAACCTCAAGGTTAGTATAGTATCTTTGTGTAACTCTGTAATAATGATTTAAGAAAGAATTGGCAATGTTTTGACATAGGGCCTAGACCTTGCTAAAACAAAACTCTAATATTTACAAATATTTATTGTCTCCTATTTAATATTTTTAAAATACAATCAATTAAAGAAAGTAATCTCCCTTTGATCAATGATTAATTTTCTTGTCTTACAAGCTGACGCTTTTTGTAATGAATATAACAGAACACAATAACATAACCTAACTTTTAATCATGTACCGTACCAGAGAAAACTCCTATAGGCTTCCTAATTAATTCTGTTTCTGTTATTAATTCTGTGACCGTACTAAGCTACTGAGACTTGAAACAAATATTATTCAATAATTTTCTTCTCTATTTAGATACTTTTAGATAAACTCCAATTCACTAATAGCGTGGTAGTAAAATTATCTTCAAATTGTCATATTATTGGTTGATTGTAAGCTTTGATTATTTTGAAAGGTTAGACTACTGTTCGTAGACTAGAAACTTTTATTACCCTAAACATTTTTGATACAGAACAGAAATTATAAGTTATCATTATTATTTATAAATTGAGATAAAAATTCAAATATTATAAAATAACATATGGAAGAAGTCAACAGACTAAATCCAAAACTGTCTCTCTACCAAATTTTCATTGAAATCTTCTACCTATAATAAAAAGAAGAATTTGCTTATACACGCGCGGGATAGGAAATTCATGAATGACGCATCATCACGTCTCAACTACTCAACTGATTACCTTGAAATTTTTCATAAAGATTGTTAATTTACCAAGGATGGTTATAAGTCTATTTTAAATTCTCCAAGATTTCAGTAGGTCAATTCTATAATTAGACCATTGCGGAGCACGGGTTACCTGCTAGTAATATTCATAAAGATAAGGTATTATTCTTCTTCTCAGACATTTCCCAATCGGGGCACAACCTCCGTAAACAAAGCCATAGTGCATTCTGATGACGTCAGTACAGGTAGGGCTCCTACACCAATAAAAACACTACCTAGTTGATATAGATCAGCTGAAAACAACAAATGTTTATTTGTGTTGGAGCCCTACCTGTGCTGACGTCACCAGAATGCACTATGGGCATAATAGTGGTTGGTGTCCGCGTTTCGGGTCAGTCACTTCCATTATAAAGATCCTATACTATTAAACGAGCAACTTCTGTTTATAAGATTGTATTTCACCGGATCTCGAAAACGGCTCTAACGATTCTCACGAAATTCAGAACATAGTAGGTTTATAATATAAAGATTCGATTGCACTAGGTCTCAATCCTGGGAAAAATCACTGAAGGACATAAAAAGGATAATTATTATTCATCCTTGGAAAAACAGCTGATAATAATTATTCTGTCGTCTGTTGGTGATGGAAGTGAGTAAGCGAGTTCATGTGTGTGGGACTGTGTCAGAATTATGACTCAGCTGTTGAACTTTTGTAATCATTCAATCAGGTACTTAGTGCCGGTTGCAAAAAAGCCGGGTTATTTTCAATCCTGATTAATTCCAGTAGATCCTTTTTTTTGAAATGGCATTCTCTGATTTGTTCAGGTGAAGTTAATCAGGATAAAATTTAACCGCTTTTTGTGCTTTTGTGCAACTGGGCCTTTGTGTGAGGGAAATTTTTGCATTCTCGGGAATAATCTCAATTTACTGTGATTAAATAGAACATTTCTGTATGAATGTTATTATAATTTCTTCTTTCGTAATAAATTGCTATGCTTTTGTACTCCAGAGCGAAGCTCGGTCCTCGATATTATGGTATTATAGAATATAATATTCTATGCAATTAGGCCTATTGGGAAAACATTTTGAAATAATTGATATATTTGAAATGTTTTATTGTTCAGAGGGATTGAATTATTTATAATTCAAAATAATGTATGAAGAGGAGATTCTGTAGAAAAAGAAGCGCCATGGATGGGCTTTAGCAGCAGGACTTCTGGAACCAACCGGTGTCATACAAGTAAGTTATCTTAGTGTGGTCCACGTTATATGGCAGTATTTGATTAACATTGGTGTTGCTATCCTTGTCTATCATTCCACAAAGCAGATGGCTCTATCCTGTTCTGTAACAAATTAAGGTGTTGTGTATCAAGTTGAGGTGATACTGTATCATATTGTGGTGATACTGTATCATATTGTGATTGTTCTTGTTCTATAGTGTGGTCCACGTTATAATGGCAGTGCCCCCTGTGGATTGGGGGAGCTTTGAGTCGAACATCGTACTCAAGAATGTATTGAAAACCAGAATTCACCCACAGTATCCCTGCTTGTCGTAGGAGGCGACTAAAAAGGACCCCAAGGCAACTTCATATTGCCGCCTTGCCTGCAAACCCACGGGATCTGCACTATCAGGGCACTTTTGGAGGGGCAAAAAGAAAAACCCAAGAGACAAGAGATTGATTGATGATTGAGTACTTTATTCATGTAGATTACAATATATACTGGCTTATACACTTATATCAATAGCTACAATACAGCAAAATTATAGATGAATTTACATAATATAGACTAAGAAAATAATTATTGAAAGTATATGATAGAAAAGTAATTTGTAATATAATAACTATGGATAATTATATTGTTATGCATCTACATAAATTGGCGGAGCTTTGGACATATCAATGTTCATTCTTCGGAAGAATATTAAAAATATCCTCCCCACTAACTCTCTACCAAATAAGAGATGGGTGAAAGTCTAGGTACGAATGCGGGTCAAGAGGGTGGCGGGCGCGGGCTCCCTATGGGCAGTTTGACGTCCCTCTTTCAGCGGAAGGACCTACAAAAGACCAGGAGTGGAACTCACGTAGGTCACGAGTTTTGGATGGAGAGACCAAACTTCACCACGCTCAAAGAAGGGCGGCCATTTAGGCAGAACTTCTTGGGAGAGGTGAGCCTTTGACCTGCGAAGTTTCGGAGGGAAAAACCCCATGAGACTGATTGATTGATTGAGTACTTTATTTATGTAGATTACAATATATACAGGGTCTGTATAATAAGAAACCGGACTGACCTCAGGAAATTTTTTATTGGCAAAATATGTACAAATTGTCTTCAGAAATCTTCAAAGTAGTCCCCATTAGAGTCTATAACACGCTGATACCGGATTTTCCAATCCCTGAACGCTCCTTGGAAGTCGGCAACCTCTATGCTGTCTAGAGCCCTCGTCGAGGCACGTTGAACGTTTTCCAGAGCCCTGAACCGCGTCCCCTTAAGTTGTCTCTTGATCTTGGGGAACAAAAAGAAGTCCGGTGGTGCCATATCCGGGCTGTGAGGAGTTTGTGGCAACGTTACCCTCGACTGTTTGGCCAACTGCTCGGTGACGAGCAGGCAGGTGTGCGACGGAGCATTGTCGTGATGGAGAATTCACGAATCGTCAATCCCCGGACGGACTCGATAAAACCGGGCGGTTAGTCGACGGAGCACCTCTCTGTAGTACTGGCTGTTCACAAAGAAAGTACACAAATTAGTACTGGCCGTTCACAGGCCAAACTGTAAACGCCAGTACTACAGAGAGGTGCTCCGTCGACTAACGCCCGGGTTCATCGAGTCCGTCGGTGATTGCCGATTCGTGAATTCTCCATCACGACAATGCTCCGTCGCACACCTGCCTGCTCGTCACCGAGCAGTGTGGCCAAACAGTCGAAGGTAACGTTGCCACAACCCAAAGTTAGTAGACAGAAGGTTGGTCACTCATCTATAGTATTTTCGTTGAAATGCAATTGGAGTGGGGGAACTGCAGCCGTGACGTAGGCTGTAGTACAGAGTAGGCAGAATATCGCATTCTTGAAAATCATATGGTGTCGTATAGTCAAATTATATAACACAAACATTTTCTGACATGCAATCTTTCTGTTTCTGCTTTACAATAATTATTAAAACATTTGAATAATACAAGCATTTTGCCATATGAAAGCAAAAACCCCACCTCCTAACTTCCCTTTCAAACCTTAAGGTTCTTCATCTTCTAGGTCGTGTTTATATTTTGTAGTTTGGCTATACATCAGCTTGTGAATTTCGGGGATGAGATATTTTGATTCTCGTAGAACATGTGCTCGATACCAGCATATGTTCAGTGCATTTACAATGAATGAAATTCATCGGTTATCGGGATCGGTTTATCGGTTATTGCAATGCATTGGTTTATCAAGTTTTTTTAAGGGTTAATCTGAAATTGTAATAGTATAACATTGTCTACTAACGCTTTTCCAGTTTATTAATTTTCGTGTAACGTTTTAGATTCATGAAAAACTTTCAACTTCATTGTATCATAAAAGTTGAATGAACTTGAAATATTTAACAACATCTTCAGATTCGGTGATTCATTCGCTATAAGTATGGAGAATTTTAAGTTGTAGGTCAATCTTGAGGAGATTAAACGACGATATATTTGAAGATACAGTGAATAAAATGTATGCTCAGTGTGGTTACTCTAGAACATTTTACTACACGTGACGTCACGCTGGCGATACCCCCACCACTTTGAATCAAACACCTGTGAGTGATCAACCTTCTGTCTACTAACGTTGGCCACAACCTACTCACAGCCCGGATATGGCACCACCGGACTTTTTTTGTTCCCCAAGATCAAGAGACATCTTAAGGGGGGACCCGGTTCGGGACTCTGGAAAACGTTCAACGTGCCTCGACGAGGGCTCTAGACAGCATAGAGGTTGCCGACTTCCAAGGAGCGTTCAGGGATTGGAAAATCCGGCATCAGCGTGTTATCTACTCCAATGGGGACTACTTTGAAGATTTGAGAAAAATTGTACATATTTTGCCAATAAAAATTTCCTGAGGTCAGTCCTATATTTTGTATTTTAAACCACTCTATCTTTTTAATTCAAATAAATTTTTTATTTCCGTAATTTTACTTAATTTAGTGGTTCTATAAGCTCTATTTTCTTTTCTATTGACATGTTTGCTGTACCTCGTTGGAACCCACTGCCGGCGCACAATTTGTTCTTTTACGGTAGTGCTATAATTATTTTTTTTTTTTTAATTTAGAATATTTATTTTATCAATTTGTATCATTTTATGGCAAATAAATGGATTGAATTTGAAATTCCTTTTGCATTGTACAGGAAGGAACTTTTCCCGACCCTGGAAAAGTGGGCTTTGATGGAAATATTGTGGTGAAAAGGGAAAATTGGATGACATGGAACCCTGTCAATGAGGATACTGCAGACCAATATCAGACACAGGTAAATATTTTTTTAATTTACTACAACAACTATATGAGGTCCACGTTATAATGGCAGTAGTTGATCAACATTGGTGTTGCTATCCTTGTCTATCATTCCACAAAGCAGATAGCTCTATCCTGTTATGTATCAAATATGGTGTTGTGTATCAAGTTGAGATGATACTGTATCATATGTGTTGATACTGTATAATGTTGTGGTGTTCTTGTTCTATAGTGAGGTCCACGTTATAATGGCAGTATTTGATCAACATCGGTGCTGCTATCCTTGACTATCATTCCACAAAGCAGATAGCGCTATCCTGTTTTGTATCAAATTATGGTGTTGTGTATCAAGTTGAGATGATACTGTATCATATTGTCGAACACAAATATTGCTATAGTGAGGTCCACGTTATAATGGCAGTATTTGATCAACATTGGTGTTGCTATCCTTGACTATCATTCCACAAAGCAGATAGCTCTATCCTGTTATGTATCAAATTATGGTGTTGTGTATCAAGTTGAGATGATACTGTATCATATTGTCCATATGTCTAACACTATATTGCTATATTGAGGTCCACGTTGTAATGGCAGTATTTGATCAACATTGGTGTTGCTATCCTTGTCTATCATTCCACAAAGCTGATAGCTCTATCCTGTTTTGTATCAAATTATTGTGTTGTGTATCAAGTTGAGATAATACTGTATCATATTGTCGAACACTAATTGCTATAGTGAGGTCCACGTTATAATGGCATTGTTTGATCAACATGGTGTTTCTATCCTTGTCTATCATTCCACAAAGCAGATAGAGTTATCTTTTCCACCTCCACAACGTTCCACATCGTTTACATTGTAGAAACATATAAATAATTGACAAAATATTCATCTCAATTATGAGAAGTAGTATTCAATTATTGAAAAATATATGTCATGACGAATCCTATTATTGACCGAGTGAAGTGAGGTCTAAGATTCAAGTCGACGGTTTGGCATTTCTCTTAATGTTAAATGTTTGAATGTTTATATGTTGCGCATTTACGGCGAAACGCGGTAATAGATTTTAATAAAATTTGACAGGTATGTTCCTTTTTAAATTGCACGTTGACGTATATACAAGGTTTTCGGAAATTTTGCATTTCAAGGATAATAAAAGGAAAAAGGAGGCCCTTCATACGCCAATATTAGAGTAAAAATCAGACTATAGAATTATTCATCATAAATCAGCTGTCTAGTGGACTATAATACTACCCGTTCAAAAACATCGAACATCTTGAAAATGTATCTTTCCAACAACGTTGTAGACAGTTGCAGCCAGACCTGATAACAGCGCTCACACTCACATTCCGGGACGATACGTCACGGTACGATAGAACAAAAAGCTAGGACATATAAGTTAGGACAATCCAGTCGGGGGTCCAGACTAAACGGCTGGCTAAACGGATATGGCGAGCGAAGCGAGCCTGACTGCTAGTAATATAATATTCCCAGTATTGAAGTAGCAGTGCCCAATCAATTTTTCCGCGATAAATGCATTTAAATCTTCAACTTGGTGCCAACCTAACAAAGTCAACTCAACTTAATGCCAACCTGACAAAATTATTAATTTAGTTGCCAGTTAACAACTGTTTCGAAGAGGTACTCTATCTAGATTATAGTTCTATAGTAACATATGATATGAAAATTTCAATTATAATTAAGAGATTGGGAGAAGAAGAATATACATGCTAAAAGACGAACTTTAAACCCTTAAAAACAACCCTTAGAGTTGAAATATTGCCAAAAGATTTCTTAGTGTGCCTCTAAAGGGCCAACTGAACATACCTACCAAATTTGAACGTTTTTGGTCCGGTAGATTTTTAGTTATGTGAGTGAGTGAGTGAGTCAGTCAGTCAGTCAGTCAGTGAGTGAGTGCCATTTCGCTTTTAATATATATAATATATATATATATATATATATATATATATATATATATATAATATATATAGATAAAAATAACAAGCGAAGCTCGGTGCCTCGATATTAAAATATAATAAATTATTTTCAACAAGAATGGGCAGTTAATATTACATCAGATATACAGGTATCAGCTTTCCTCTTATTTTTCTCAAACTTTATATTTCTCTTTTGTTTTCAGGCAGTTGAAGATGAAAATACTGGAGGAGGCAGTCTTGGGCTCATCCTAATGCTGCAAGTACAGGTGATTCTCACTCTGATTCCACTCATTTATTACTTTCTTGCCCTATTACCATAGGTAAGGAAAGTATTGCTTTCCGAAAAATAAGGTACCCAATTTCAACATTTCTATACATTTCAAGGTCACTGAGTCCGAAAAAGTGGTTTTTGGGTATTGGTCTGTATGTGTGTGTGTGTGTGTGTGTGTGTGTGTGTGTGTGGTGTGTGTGGTGTGTGTGTGTGTGTGTGTATGAGTGTATGTGCGTCTGTGTACACGATATCTCATCTTCAATTGACGGAATGACTTGAAATTTGGAACTTAAGGTCCTTTCACTATAAGGATCCGACACGACAATTTCGATCAAATGCAATTCAAGATGGCGGCTAAAATGGCGAAAAGTTGTCAAAAACAGGTTTTTTCGTGATTTTCTCGGAAACGGCTCCAAGATTTTTGATCAAATTCATACCTAGAAAAGTCATTGATAAGCTCTATCAACTGCACAAGTCCCATATCTGTAAAAATTTCAGGAGGTTCGCCCCATCAATGCAGATAGATTTCCAATTATCAGGCTTCAGATACAATTGAAACGAAAAAAATCAAGTGGAGTAGATTGAGCATGAAAATCTCTACAATTAATGTTCAGTAACATTTTCACCTAAAATTGAGAATAAGCTATAAATTCGAGAAAATGTGATTATTCAATTGCAAATTATTGTTGATTCTATTAAATCATTCACTATGAAGAGATAGCAGACCTCATGTGTGTCTCCAGCGTTATTGCCCTGTCACCAGCTGGCTCAAATCTTTGAATAGTAGACTTGAGATGCGCGGGAACACTAGCGTCAGGTGATCAATTTTCATAACGGCAAGGAAAGTTGTGTGAGTGCGCCACACCAGATTTTTTTATACAAGCTTGCCCGGCGAACTTCGTACCGCCAAATAGTCAATGTATCTCATGTCACACTTGAATTTATTTGGTGAATCATGAATTTTTATCTGACAATCAATATTTCCATTTACATCTCATACGGACTTCCTATGTGCTTAGTCATGCAGCATTTATTATTCCAAAAATCTGGTGTGGCGCACTCACACAACTTTCCTTGCCGTTATGAAAATTGATCACCTGACGCTAGTGTTCCCGCGCATCTCAAGTCTACTATTCAAAGATTTGAGCCAGCTGGCGACAGGGCAATAACGCTGGAGACACACATGAGGTCTGCTATCTCTTCATAGTGAATGATTTAAGAGAATCAACTAATTTGCAATTGAATAATCACATTTTGGAATTTAAAGCTTATTTTCAATTTTAGGTGAAAATGTTACTGAACATTAATTGTAGAGATTTTCATGCTCAATCTTTTCCACTTGAAACTTTTTGTTTAAATTGTATCTAAAGCCTGATAATTGGGAATCTAAAATCAAACTTTGCATAGATGGGGCGGAGCTCCTGAATTTTTTACATATATGGGACTTGTGGCAGTTGATAGAGCTTATCAATGACTATTTTAGGTATAAATTTGATCAAAATCGTTGGAGCCGTTTTTGAGAAAATCGCGAAAAACCCAGTTTTTGACAACATTTTACCATTTTATCCGCCATCTTGAATTGCATTAGATCGAAATTGTTTGTGTTGGATCCTTATATTGTAAGGACCTCAAGTTCCAAATTTCTAGTCATTCCGTTAATTGGGAGATGAGATATCGTGTACACAGGACACACATGCACTCATACACACACACACACACACACACGCACACACACGCACACACACGCACACACACACAACACACACACACACACACACACACACACCACACACACACACACACACACAGCTGTGTGTTGTTCATATAGCAATCGTTAATTACTGAAGAATGACAGACTGAATTGAATTGTTCTTTGAATTTAGCTTAGCTAATATTCATCCTAAAATGAGATGGAAAGAATATGGAATTCTGTGTGATTCATCGTACATCGCATATTTCCTGGACCATCTATTGACAATCAACAACTATGAAAACATTAAATTCATCTCTGAAACACCGATTTAACCTACCGGTATCCATTTTTTTAATTCAACACTTTACTGATAGATATTAATACCACTTGATTGAGAATATGTTGCTATGTCGGAATAATAAATGCTGCATGACTAAGCACATTTTGGTAGAGAGTTAGTGGGGAGGATATTTTTAATATTCTTTCCGAAGAATGGACATTGATATGTCCAAAACTCGCCAATTTTATGTACAGCTAACAATATGATTATTATCTATAGTTATTATATTACAAATTGCTTTTTCATATTATATACAGTTCAATAATTATTTTCTTAGTCTATATTATGTAAATTCATCTATAATTTTGCTGTATTGTGAGCTATTGTATATAAGTGTATAAGCCAGTATATATTGTAATCTACATAAATAAAGTACTCATCAATCAATCACATAGGAAGTCCGTATTGAGATGGAATGAAAATATTGATTGTCAGATAAATTTCATGATTCACCAAATAAAGTCAAGTGTGACATGAGATACATTGACTTATGGCGGTACGAATTTCGTCGGGTAAGCTAGTTTATATGTATAGACGACCAGGTATTTGTCTTGTATTGATTTTCCAAGGAAATAAACTACTGTCTCTATCTATCTATCTATCTAATTCATTTCCAGAATCATCCACGTCCAAACCACGTGACAAATGGACGAAAGGCGGGCCCCTCAACAAAAACCCGACAGAAGTCTCCGCGAAACTGTCGGAGCTGGCCGAACGGTTCGCCTGCACAATGTGTGACTTCCGAACGGCGGCGCTGGCCAAGTTGCGCTGCCATTTACGGCTGCACGTCTCACCAGGCAACCAACTGCGCCACTGTCCCTACTGCGCCTACAACACACTGCACGCGAACACACTGCGCGCACATGTGCGAACGCACACTGGAGAGAGACCGTTCAAGTGCAACCAGTGTGACTACAGCACTTCGTACAGGTGAGGGAGAAGATCTGTATCAAATTATGGTGTTGTGTATCAAGTTAAGATGAAGTTTTGTATCAATTCATGGTGATGTGTATCAAGTTAGGATGACTCTGTATCATATTGTGTTGATACTGTATCATTTATGGTGATATAGAGGGAAGATAGCAAAAGAAGATATCCCATGGTTTGTAGAATTCATTCAGTTTGGAAGTTTTGTATCAGATTATGGAGCTGTGTATCATATTGCGTTGATACTATATAATATTGTGTTGATACTGTATCATATTGTGTAGATTATGTATCATTTGTGGTGATATGCCATGGTAAAGGACCGTTATGTTAGCAATGTGAGTGTTACTTAGCCGATAGTCCTAGTAGTTGTTTTTGGTGAAGCTATGTGACGCTGGTAGTCTCTCATACTGTGCCTTCTTACACTCTTACACTCCCAACAACACACTAATAATAGACAGTGTATAGGGTGTCTATGTTGCAAATGTGAGTGTTAACTGAAGCCGATAGTCCTAGTAGTTGTTTTTGGTGAAGCTATGTGACGCTGGTAGTCTCTCATACTGTGCCCTTCTTACACTCTTACACTCCCAACAACACACTAATAATAGACAGTGTATAGGGTGTCTATGTTGCAAATGTGAGTGTTAACTGAAGCCGATAGTCCTAGTAGTTGTTTTTGGTGAAGCTATGTGACGCTGGTACCTCTCATACTGTGCCCTTCTTACACTCTTACACTCCCAACAACACACTAATAATAGACAGTGTATAGGGTGTCTATGTTGCAAATGTGAGTGTTAACTGAAGCCGATAGTCTAGTAGCTGCTTTGGCCGGAAAGTAAGAAAATAGGTCTGTAAAATGGATTAATAAATAATAATTATTATTTGCCCCCCTATTAAAATTCCTGGTCAGAAACCATTCCCAATATTCACACAACATATTCCCAAAGTTTCATGCCGTTCTGTCAAGTAGTTTTCGAGTCTATTGGGAACAAACAGACATTCATTTTTATCTCTATATATAAAAAAATGAATGTCGGTTTGTTCCCAATAGACTCGAAAACTACTTGACAGAACGGCATGAAACTTTGGGAATATGTTGTGTGAATATTGGGGATGGTTTCTGACCAGAAATTTTAATAGGGGGCTAATAATAATTATTTATTAATTCATTTTACAGATCTATGTTTTTGAAATTTTAGGCCGAGTGGCTACTTATAATTTAGCATCTTAAGCTACCAGCTGTATAATAAACACGTCACCCTGTGATCTATTATTGTGTACAGGTATTAAAACGGTGGTTTGGAGTTGACGTTAGTGTACATTATTTGATTGGTATCAGCTGTAGATAATCGTTCCTTAGAAGACCTATACAAATAATTATTATCACTCCCCTATCATTGAGAAACTCATGAAAGAGAGTTGTTCATATAGCAATCATTAATTACTGAAGAATGACAGACTGAATTGAATTGTTCTTTGAATTTAGCTTAGCTAATATTCATCCTAAAATTGAAGATGGAAAGAATATGGAATTCTGTGTGATTCATCGTACATCGCATATTTCCTGGACCATCTATTGACAATCAACAACTATGAAAACATTAAATTCATCTTTGAAACACTGATTTAACCTACCGGTATCTATTTTTTTTTTAATTCAACACTTTACTGATAGATATTACTACCAATTGATTGATTGATTGATTGATTGAGTACTTTATTTATGTAGATTACAATATATACTGGCTTATACACTTATATACAATAGCTTACAATACAGCAAAATTATAGATGAATTTACATAATATAGACTAAGAAAATAATTATTGAACTGTATATGATATGAAAAAGCAATTTGTAATATAATAACTATAGATAATAATATTGTTATGCATCTACATAAATTGGCGGAGCTTTGGACATATCAATGTCCATTCTTCGGAAAGAATATTAAAAATATCCTCCCCACTAACTCTCTACCAAAATCTCCTCTATCAAAAATTGATTGAGAATATGTTGCAATGTCGGAATAATAAATCCTGCATGACTAAGCACATAGGAAGTCCGTATTGATATGTGAATGAAAATATTGATTGTCAGATAAATTTCATGATTCACCAAATAAAGTCAAGTGTGACATGAGATACATTGACTTATGGCGGTACGAAGTTCGCCGGGTAAGCTAGTTTATATGTATAGACTACCAGGTATTTGTCTTGTATTGATTTTTCAAGGGAATAAACTACTGTCTCTATCTATCTATCTAATTCATTTCCAGAATCATCCACTTCCAAACCACGTGACAAATGGACGAAAGGCGGGCCCCTCAACAAAAACCCGACAGAAGTATCCGCGAAACTGTCAGAGCTGGCCGAACGGTTCGCCTGCACAATGTGTGACTTCCGAACGGCGGCGCTGGCCAAGTTGCGCTGCCATTTACGGCTGCACGTCTCACCAGGCAACCAACTGCGCCACTGTCCCTACTGCGCCTACAACACACTGCACGCGAACACACTGCGCGCACATGTGCGAACGCACACTGGAGAGAGACCGTTCAAGTGCAACCAGTGTGACTACAGCACTTCGTACAGGTAAGGGAGAAGATCTGTATCAAATTATGGTGTTGTGTATCAAGTTAAGATGAAGTTTTGTATCAAATAATGGTGTTGTGTGTCAAGTTAGGATGACTCTGTATCATATTGTGTTGATACTGTATCATTTATGGTGATATAGAGGGAAGATAGCATAAGAAGATATCCCATGGTTTGTAGAATTCATTCAGTTTGGAAGTTTTGTATCAAATTATGGAGCTGTGTATCATATTGCGTTGATACTATATAATATTGTGTTGATACTGTAACATATTATTGTGTTGATACTGTAACATATTATTGTGTTGATTATGTATCATTTGTGGTGATATGCCATGGTAAAGGACCGTTTTGTTGCAAATGTGAGTGTTAACTGAAGCCGATAGTCCTAGTAGTTGTTTTTGGTGAATCTATGTGACGCTGGTAGTCTCTCATACTGTGCCCTTCTTACACTCTTACACTCCCAACAACACACTAATAATAGACAGTGTATAGGGTGTCTATGTTGCAAATGTAGTGTTAACTGAAGCCGATAGTCCTAGTAGTTGTTTTTGGTGAAGCTATGTGACGCTGGTAGTCTCTCATACTGTGCCCTTCTTACACTCTTACACTCCCAACAACACACTTATAAAGACAGTGTATAGGGTGTCCATGTTGCAAATGTGAGTGTTAACTGAAGCCGATAGTCCTAGTAGTTGTTTTTGGTGAAGCTATGTGACGCTGGTAGTCTCTCATACTGTGCCCTTCTTACACTCTTACACTCCCAACAACACACTAATAATAGACAGTGTATAGGGTGTCTATGTTGCAAATGTAGTGTTAACTGAAGCCGATAGTCCTAGTAGTTGTTTTTGGTGAAGCTATGTGACGCTGGTAGTCTCTCATACTGTGCACTTCTTACACTCTTACACTCCCAACAACACACTAATAATAGACAGTGTATAGGGTGTCTATGTTGCAAATGTGACTGTTAACTGAAGCCGATAGTCCTAGTAGTTGTTTTTGGTGAAGCTATGTGACGCTGGTAGTCTCTCATACTGTGCCCTTCTTACACTCTTACACTCCCAACAACACACTAATAATAGACAGTAGTCGACAGTAATCGGAGAAGGAATTTGCAACATAGACGACCTGACCTATCTTCTTTAGTCATCTTTTCTCTATGCTATCATTATAAATGATACATCTTCATCACATACGATACAGTATAATCACAATATGATACAATACTATCTCAACTAGATACATAACACCATAATTTGATACAAAACTTTGATTCAAACTTTGAATGAATCCTACAAACCATGGGATATCTTCTTATGCTCGTTTCTCTATGGAAATTTGGAACATGAATGCTTTATGTTCGCGTGCTGTTGATACAGCACAATATGATACAGTATCATCTCAACTTGGTACACAACACCATAATTTGATACAAAACTTCATCTCAGCTTGATACACAACACCAAATTTGTAAAAACTTCATCTCAACTTGATACACAATCATAATTGATACAAAACTTTCAAACTTCAAATGAATTCTACATACCATGATATCTTCTCATGCTATCTCTTCCCTAAGACCGATTATCATCTCAGCTTGATACACAACGCCAATAATTTGATACGTAACTTCATTCTAACTTGATACACAACACCATGATTTGACTTTTTGTGTAGTTGAGAAGTTGATATTGTGGTAATTATTCATATTGAATGAGAAAGAAAAAAGAAATTGTCAAAAAACCACTGATTTATTGATATATCAGAGATATTTATCATTGATATTATCAGTTTATCAGAGATTGACAATGGTGTAATAACCGAAACCGGTCTTTCTAATTATCAATAAATCAGTGGTTTTTTGACAATTTCTTTTTCTTTCTCATTCACCATGATTTGATACAAAACATGCAAACTTTAAATGTATTCTACAAACCATGGCATATCTTCTTATGCTATCTTTTCTCTATGATAGTACATAATATGGACCTTTATGTTATTATCATCTTTATTATTTAGTTGATGAATATACTGTGAATTAATAATAATAATAATAATAATATCGAGTGACCTGGCTGGCTCAGGTCTGGTGTCAGAGTTTTCAGGTCGCAACTGATCAATTTCAGGGCCTCTCACATCACCTAACCACTGCTTTTTTTACTGTGAATTGATTATATTATGATCAATCTATTTTATTCCTTCTGTTGATAGTACCACGCTGAAAACCCACATGCGGATCCACAGTGGAGAAAAGCCCTACAAGTGTCAGATATGTGACTACAGTTCTACCCAATCCACAAATCTACGCACCCATATGCGAATACATAGTGGAGAGAAACCTTACGAGTGCAACATATGTGAATACAGGTGAATACATTCCCCACTCCTCAACTTGCAATCATTTTTACTTTGCTTGCCCTATTACCATAGGTAAGGAAAGTATTGCTTTCCAAAAAAAATTAAGGTACCCAATTTCTAAATTTCTATACGTTTCAAGGTCCCCTGAGTCCAAAAAAGTGGTTTTTGGGTATTGGTCTGTATGTGTGTGTGTGTGTGTGTGTGTGTGTGTGTGTGTGTGTATGAGTGTATGTGCGTCTGTGTACACGATATCTCATCTCCCAATTAACGGAATGACTTGAAATTTGGAACGTAACGCCCTTACAATATAAGGATCCGACACGAACAATTTCGATCAAATGCGATTCAAGATGGCGGCTAAAATGGCAAAATGTTGTCACAAACAGGGGTTTTCGCGATTTTCTCGAAAACGGCTCCAACGATTCTGATTAAAGCTATGTGACGCTGGTAGTCTCTCATACTGTGCCCTTCTTACACTCTTACACTCCAAACAACACACTAATAATAGACAGTGTATAGGGTGTCTATGTTGCAAATGTGAGTGTTAACTGAAGCCGATAGTCCTAGTAGTTGTTTTTGGTGAAGCTATGTGACGCTGGTAGTCTCTCATACTGTGCCTTCTTACACTCTTACACTCCCAACAACACACTAATAATAGACAGTGTATAGGGTGTCTATGTTGCAAATGTGAGTGTTAACTGAAGCCGATAGTCCTAGTAGTTGTTTTTGGTGAAGCTATGTGACGCTGGTAGTCTCTCATACTGTGCCCTTCTTACACTCTTACACTCCCAACAACACACTAATAATAGACAGTGTATAGGGTGTCTATGTTGCAAATGTGAGTGTTAACTGAAGCCGATAGTCCTAGTAGTTGTTTTTGGTGAAGCTATGTGACGCTGGTAGTCTCTCATACTGTGCCCTTCTTACACTCTTACACTCTCAACAACACACTAATAATAGACAGTAGTCGACAGTAATCGGAGAAGAAATTTGCAACATAAACGACCTATCTTCTTAAGTTATCTTTTCTCTATGCTATCATTATAAATGATACATTTTCATCACATACGATACAGTATAATCACAATATGATACAATACCATCTCAACTAGATACATAACACCATAATTTGATACAAAACTTCATCTCAGATTGATACACAACATCATAAATTGATACAAAACTTAATCTCAGCTTGATACACAACATCATAAATTGATATAAAACTTCCAAACTTCAAATGAATTCTACAAACCATGATATCTTCTCATGCTATCTCTTCCCTAAGACCAATTAATTATCATCTCAGCTTGATACACAACGCCAACAATTTGATACGTAACTTCATTCTAACTTGATACACAACACCATGATTTGATACAAAACATGCAAAATTTAAATGAATTCTACAAACCATGGCATATCTTCTTATGCTATCTTTTCTCTAAGATAGTACATAATATGGGCCTTTATGTTATTGTCATCTTTATTATTTAGTTGATGAATATACTGTGAATTAATAATAATAATAATATCGAGTGACCTGGCTGGCTCAAGTCTGGTGTCAAGAGTTTTCAGGTCGCAACTAATCAATTTCAGGGCCTCTCACATCACCTAACGACTGCTTTTTTCACTGTGAATTGATTATATTATGATCAATCTATTTTATTCCTTCTGTTGATAGTACCACGCTGAAAACCCACATGCGGATCCATAGTGGAGAAAAGCCCTACAAGTGTCAGATATGTGACTACAGTTCTACCCAATCCACAAATCTACGCACCCATATGCGAATACATAGTGGAGAGAAACCTTACGAGTGCAACATATGTGAATACAGGTGAATACATTCTCCACTCCTCAACTTGCAATCATGTTTATATATATTTTTCCTCCACCTACTGTCAAAAGTACTTACTTTAATCCCTGAAACATGATACTAAAGTGTCACTTTTTCGCTCTCGGTACTAAAAAACAGAAAAACTCTCTAGGGAGTAAAAGTGACTCCATTTAAATAACATGGGAAGCATCTCTATTTTGAAAACGTACATTTGGAATAGGTCAGAAGGTCTAAGCTCAGATGAGGAAGCATATAGAGTAGTCATTAAACCAACTAAATTCAATACCTCAACCAGACATTTGATCGATATATAAAATTTATGTTTGTATGCTGAAATTATTATTACAAACTTCATATCACTATACTAAAAAAATGTATATATTATTTCTTTTATTCCATGTTATTCAAAATATCAGCCAACGAATATTACTTATTAACTAATCAAATTTGAAACGGGAACTTCATCATAGCTGTAGTTTTGGCTGTTATTGTTGTTACAACTTTAGCCGACAGATAGTGCTGTCGGAGGAGAACTGTGATTACAAGCCAGCTGTTTCTGTTTACTTTTTAGATTATGTTGTAACACATTGTTTAGTCACATACGTTTTTAAAAATTATTTTATTAGCAGTTTTTATAAAAATGTAGGTGAAGGAAAAATGTTGTGTATATCACAAGTGAAAAATGTTTTTTCTCCCTCAGGAAAATTGTTGCCCTCGGCTTCGCCTCGGGCTTCAAACTTTTCCCTCAGGGAGAAAAAACAGCACTTTTCACTCTAGATATACAAATAACTATTTTATTGATTCATACAAGTACATCATAAAAAATGATAGGGAGAGAAAAAATAAGGTAACGTTGTGCTATTCCTCTCCCAAATTTAGATAAGGTTACACATTGTTCGAATTGTACATCCTATTATATAAAGCGAGTAATTTCTGCATATTTATATCTGGTTATTTATGTTCAACGGATCTCGAAAACGGCTCTGACGATTTCCACGAAATTTGGAACATAGTAGGTTTATGATATAAAAATTCGATTGCACTAGGTCTCATCCTTGGGAAAACTCGCTGAACGACATTAAAAGGATAATTCATCCTTGGCTGAAACAGATGAGACTTCCGTCGTCTGTGGATAGTAAAAAGTGAGCGAGTGATTCTGAGGAAAATCAAAATATCGCATCCTCGAAATTCATAAGCTGACGTATAGCCAGCTGTAAAATATAAACACGATCATTTTAGAGAATTGTGTTCTGTTTATCAATAAATAAAAATAACGAGCGAAGCTCGGTGCCCCGATATTTTTAATTGTACATTTTTCTCATTCTCTCATAACATTTACAAGAAATTTCTGAAACTAACCATTTTATGAAATTGTAAAATGTCTAATATTTTCTGTTATTGGTGTAGTAGTTATAGTTTTCTTGGAAAATGAACAATATGAATTAATATTTATTATTAAACGAAAATCCAAATTAAATGCTGTAATTCACCCCGAAGACTTGTGCTACTGCAAATATTGACAACAGGGTAAACAGCTAGATGGATATACGATGAACGCTGCTATCCAGAGTTGTCAGTTTGGTGTAAGGGTAAGCATTCCTGACCGGCAATTAGGAGGTACTGGGTTCGATTCCCGGGCTGACAAATAATTCTTGATTAGTAGTGATCAACAAATTTCTATCTAGCTGTTTACCCTGTTGTCAATATTTGCAGTAGCAGAAGTCTTCGGGGTGAATTACAGCATTTAATTTGGATTTTCGTTTAATAATAATAATAATGTAGAAGACACATTATAAGAAATTTCTAAAACTAACCATGTATCTAATTGTAAACTGTACAATAATTGTATATCTAATTTTAGATACAATACTTTATTGTATACTTATATTATACTTTATTATACTTCTAACTCTATATTCATTGTATATATTGCAATGCTTACTATTTCTGAAAGCAAATCCGGAGAAAATGGAGTTGAGAAATGCAATTCATTCTTATAATACAAGATCCAATCTATGTAACTTGAAGCAGACTGCATAAAACTGATCAAAGTCCCTCGACTGTTGCAATTAAATTTATGAATAAGCTTCTTATTGAGGTGAGACAACTTAATCACAGGAGGTTCAAAAAGATTTTAGAAATATTTCTCTTGAAAACCCCCTTTTACTCTATTTATCGGCATGAAAATGAATGTAGAAGATTTCAATATTTAGAATTTATTAGTATTACTGTTATATGAATAGAATTAATATACCATACATGTTTTTATTGTAAATGTAGAAGATTTCAATATTAGAATTTATTAATATTACTGTTATATGGATAGAATTAATATACCATACATGTTTTTATTGTAAATGTGACTTTGTATTGTTTTTATTGACAGTATTTGTATTGACTGAGTGTTTTACTGTTATATTGAATGGCTTATATGTCAAATTGTGACATCCTGTTTTTTGGCTAATAAATTTATTTATTATTTATTATTTATTCATTGTATCAATAATTGTATCTACGTTTTCTGTAATTAACCTACCGTTAGTGGTCAGTCTAAATATATTTTAGAGCTGTGAATAACAAATACTGAGTAGGTTTTTGATTTTGTATTCAACTTTTTTAAATAAGTGCAATATTTCTAAAGTTTTCAATTTATTGTGATTCATTTAGAGTATAAAATCAACCTTCAAAATTCAAAATTTTAAATCATCATTTCAGGACCGAAAATCAAGTGACGAAGCAGTGTGTGACTATATAACCTTATCTTTTGGACAACATTAACATTTTATCAAAATTTTTGGAGAGAAATAGTACAGGCTCAGCCTAGTTTTTCCTCCAATGTCATAATTGTATTATGATTATAGTATTTTATACAATAAATAAATAAATAAATAAATAAATTGATGTAGTAGTTTGGGAAATGAACATTTATTTATTTTATATATTTTTGATTGGACAGATGCGTGGACTCCAGTACCCTGTTGAAACACATCAAGAGTCACACGGGCGAGCGAGCCGCGACTGAAAAGAAGAAGCCGAAAACGCTGACCTGTGAAGAGTGCGGCTACAAATGCGCCTACCAGGCCACCATGACAGTGCACATGCGCACACACACCGGAGAGAGGCCATACAAGTGTGAGCTGTGCGACTATGCATGCACACACATCACCAGCTACAAGAACCACATGCGCATGCACACGGGCGACAAGCCATACAAGTGTGCACAGTGCGACTTCAGCACCAGTCACTCGAGTCATCTGAAGAGGCATAGCAGACGGCACACGGGTGAGAGGCCCTATGTGTGTGACGTATGCAAGGCCGGCTTCACACAGAAGACGCATTTGGACAAGCATGTCAGGACTCAGCATAGGACAGACACTGTTCAAGCATAGAGAAGACATCCCATGATTTGTAAAATTCAACACAATATGATACACTATCATCTAAACTTGATACACAACACCATAATTTGATACAAAACTTCCTACTTTGAATGAATTCTACCAAAGACCTTAAAGATGCATAGACTCACATGCAGCGCTAGTGTCGTACTTGGAATTGAAATCCGCCATTGAGGCGGCAACCCATAAGATTATTACATACCAATGCCACCAATGCCTTTGTGATCTATAGTATTACAAATAAATAATATCTCGTGCTAAAATACCCCAATGGCGGCCTTCAATTTCAAGTAAGAGCTATCATTGGGAAGGCTTAGGCATTGTGGGTCTATATCTCTTTAAGGTCTTTGTTAGAATTCAATCAAAGTAGGAAGTTTTGTATCAAATTATGGTGTTGTGTATTAAGTTGAGATGATACTGTATCATATTGTGTTGATATGCCACGTTAAAGGACCGTTATGTTGCAAATGTGAGTGTTAACTGAAGCCGATAGTCGTAGTAGTTGTTTTTGGTGAAGCTAAGTGACGCTGGTAGTCTCTCATACTGTACCCTTCTTACACTCTTACACTCCCAACAACACACTAATAATAGACAGTGTATAGGGTGTCTATGTTGCAAATGTGAGTGTTAACTGAAGCCGATAGTCCTAGTAGTTGTTTTTGGTGAAGCTATGTGACGCTGGTAGTCTCTCATACTGTGCCCTTCTTACACTCCCAACAACACACTAATAATAGACAGTGTATAGGGTGTCTATGTTGCAAATGTGAGTGTTAACTGAAGCCGATAGTCCTAGTAGTTGTTTTTGGTGAAGCTATGTGACGCTGGTAGTCTCTCATACTGTGCCCTTCTTACACTCTTACACTCCCAACAACACACTAATAATAGACAGTGTATAGGGTGTCTATGTTGCAAATGTGAGTGTTAACTGAAGCCGATAGTCCTAGTAGTTATTTTGGTGAAGCTATGTGACGCTGGTAGTCTCTCATACTGTGCCCTTCTTACACTCTTACACTCCCAACAACACACTAATAATAGACAGTGTATAGGGTGTCTATGTTGCAAATGTGAGTGTTAACTGAAGCCGATAGTCCTAGTAGTTGTTTTTGGTGAAGCTATATGACGCTGGTAGTCTCTCATACTGTGCCCTTCTTACACTCTTACACTCCCAACAACACACTAATAATAGACAGTAGTCGACAGTAATCGTCTTGAGTCGGCTTCATCAAATTATTCAAGACTAAAAGGAAACCCGTGCTTCGCAAGGATCTATTTTAAAACTTGATGTAATGAAATCTTGAAGAATTGAAAATAGACCTATAACCATCCTTGGTAAATTAAGAATCTATATATGCAAAATGTTAAGTTAATGAGTTGAGTAGTTGAGACGTGATGATGCGTCATTCGTCAATTTCCTATCCCCTACCTGTATAAGCCAGTTCTTTCCTTTAATATAGGCCAAGTATAGATAATTAGTCAATGGTTTATTTCCTATCCCGTACATGTATAAGTCAGATCCTATCTTCATAGTATTATAAATGTATAATTATAATATATCTAGGGCTATATAGGCTCATGTATACTGTGTAGTAGAAAATTTTTAGGTTATCTATAATTTATTGTAATGTATTCTGAGTATGAAATCATTGAATAAACGTCGATATTTTTTATAAAATTGTATTTTTTCTGTATCCACAGTTCACTAAGGCTTAAATTACGCGACTCAAGTGGAGAAGAGACTGGACTCTAGTGGAGAGCATGTGTTTCCAAATGGTGACGTCAAGGAGACTAGAATCGACTGGTGTGAGTGTCACCATTTGGAAACACATGCTCTCCACTAGAGTCCAGTCTCTTCTCCACCTCAGTCGCCTAAGTGTCAGTTGAGGCCAAATCGTTGTCTTATTTCTCTATACTATACTGTAGATCGATAGATGCTATTAAATAGGTATCATATTTTCCAAAGCTTCATTGGAACCTATTTATGACCTTGGAAGAAGTCGAGAATTAGGACGGATTGGACATTTTTTGTTTGGGGCAAAACCTCAAACCCTCAGAACCTACCGTGTTGAATTCGAAATATTTTCAAAATCTCATTTTCAAATGTCAAATAGTTTTTCAAAAACCTCCATCGATTTTTATACAACATATTTTCAAAATTTCATCGTGAACATAAAATATACAAACAAACATTCATTTCTATAGTGAGGTCCACGTTATAAAGTCAGCACCTGATTAACATTGGTGTTGCTATCCTTGTCTATGATTCCACAAAGCAGATAGCTCTATCCTGTTTTGTATCAAATTATGGTGTTGTGTATCAAGTTGAGATGATACTGTATCATATTGTGTTGATATTGTATCATGTTGTGGTTGTGATTGTTCTATAATGAGGCCCAAGTTAAAATGGCAGCACCTGATTAACATTGGTGTTGCTATCTCTGTCTGTCTTTAGACAAAGCAGATAGCTCTATCCTTTTCCAAACGTTTGTAGACTGAATTGAATTGAAATTAGTACTTTTGAAAATTGAGACTAAAAAATGAAGAAATTAGTTCATTTATTTATAATTTTTACAAGGAAGGATCTTTCTCTCAAGGATCGAGAGAGAAAAACTAAGGATACTCCTTGTACTATCTCTCTCCCAAATTTAGATTACATTCTAAAAGTCCGAAATTGTGTTTCTTTTCTGGCTCAAAATTTTGCAAAATTACTCAAAAATTTCTGATTTGTAGAGATTTGAGTGAAATATTTTTGTTTTTCATCAGTTTTCAAATATCAAAATTCAAAATTTTTAGTTTAGTCATTAGTTTTGAAGTGGAAATTGGACTTTTTGAAGTGAAAGTGAAATCTTAACCTTATTATTTTTTGAAACTTATTTGTAAAAATTTGGGAGAAGACAGTTTTGGGCTATGCCTGTTGTCTTCTCCCAATCATATTATATTTATTATAATTATGATCTGTAATTGCCAATGAAATAAATAAATAAATAGGGTTAAGGTTGCACTTTTCTAAAATTTAGTCCATTTTCACCTGAAAAAACAACGAAAACTCAGAATTTTAAATTTTGACGGTTAAATACAGATTAAATTATAATGGACAACCAGAATATTCAATCTCAATTATTATAAAAATTTATTATCAAATTATGAAAAGATACATATTTTCTTGGCTAGAACAGAATTTATTTGATACATACTTGATCATTATTAACAAGAATCAACAACAATTAATATCAGATTGATTGATTGAGTACTTTATTTATGTAGATTACAATATATACTATCTTATACACTTATATACAATAGCTTACAATACAGCAAAATTATAGATTAATTTACATGATATAGACTAAGAAAATAATTATTGAACTGTATATGATATGAAAAAGCAATTTGTAATATAATAACTATAGATAATAATCATATTGTTATGCATCTACATAAATTGGCGGAGCTTTGGACATATCAATGTCCATTCTTCGGAAAGAATATTAAAAATATCCTCCCCACTAACTCTCTACCAGATCAGATATAGGGGGATGACTTGAATCTCAGCTACATATACTATAGAAGGCGGTGGTAACAGAGAATCGGCAACTCTGTAGTCCTATCATTTCCACTGAATTTATAACGTGGATCTCACTGTAATAGAAATTAAAAGATTCTCACCTTTCAAAGTATTAATAATTTGCCACTCTAGTCTCCAATGCTCTCTGTTGACATTGCCTGCCTGCCTGCTATGCATTGCTCTAATGCTAGAGAGAGAGAGAGATCTGGCAGATTTTTCTGAAACTTTAACTTGTGACAACATTAGTAGTAGGCCTACGTACGTGTACCAGATGTTTCAAAAAATTGTTGTAAAATTCTTTAAAAATCCAGTAGGGATTCGAAATTTGAGAAAAAATTTAGGTAGGTAGTTTTGGAGCTATTTATGTTTGAGTTGAACCTCCAAAATTGTAATAGCCTTCCATGGATACGAGGTACAGGCTTGTACAAGTATATGATAAAAGTCTGAAAAAATCTAGTAAAAATATGGAATTTGAGAAAAATGTAGGTAGGTAGTTTCGGAGCTATTTATGTTTGAGCTGAACCTCTAAAATTGTAATAGCCTTCCATGAATACGAGGTACAGGCTTGTACAAGTATATGATAAAAGTCTGAAAAAATCTAGTAAAAATATGGAATTTGAGAAAAAATTTAGGTAGGTAGTTTTGGAGCAATATATGATTGAGCTGGACCTCTAAAATTGTAATAGCCTTCCATGAAAACGAGGTACAGGTTTGTACAAGTATATGATACCGCATATATATTATTATTAAGTTATCTATTGATAATTTGACATCTTGTGGGACTGAACTCTACAAATGTTACATTCATGATTGGGCCTATAATAATTTATACTCAATTCTTGTTCATATTGAACATTGATTTATCCATGATTGTATTGAGAGTATAGAA